>NW_008580151.1:279262-309143 GCF_000520115.1 Aphanomyces invadans
TTGCAATGACGTCGGCCAACGTGGCCTTGCCCTCCAAGTACAATCGAACGTCCTTATTTAGACAACTCACAATGCACCACGCGCGCTGGTCCGCTGGCATTTCAACGTTGTGCATGCGGTACAGCTCGTCCAAGTACTGCAGGACGTACACGCGGTTGTACGTGCACCCGTAGTAAAACGGCGTCTTGAGCTCGGCGTCGACTTGGTCGAACCGGTGGCCGTCGACTTCGATCAGGCGCTTGAGGGTGCCCAAGTCCCCTTGCTTGGCAGCGTACCAGATCGAGATGGGCGTCGCGTCAGTCATGGCAGGGTATTGCTACCTTGGCAAGTGGCCGAATGGGCTCTTCACCGTCCTCGACCAGAGCTGGCACTTCGCACCAACACGCACATTCCAAGAAAATTCCATTGTGTACGACTCAATGCGTGGAATGTCAAACACGTCGTTGTCGTGTACCCCGTTGTATTTCATCCAACTATGAGTACACCACAACAACGAATATCTCACAATGTTCACTAGGTAGTTGCTGTATGGCCAGAGAGATTTGTCGGAGCGCCGCTGTGGGGGTGTGCGAGGGCCATGAGACCCGATGGGCTTGATCCATACCCTAAGGGATTCGCTAGTGCTGCAGCAGCATTGCGTGGATGGCCGAGGTGTATTCCGCTAACATGACGAGGAAGCATTTTCTCACGCCTTGTAACAAGAGGACTCGGTGAACTCGACCACATGCAAGCATGCTGTAGACTAGATGACGCTTGGGGATCATGGATACCCTCGCTTTGTCATGTCCACGTTGGGCCAGCAGCGCTTCCAGGACACGTGCTTCAAGCGATCTCAACACATGCGATGGTGGTGGCAAGGTCGGCGATTATAAAAAACAATGCCATATAGTAATGTCATTAAAACGTCAAAGAAAAGAACACTTAATTTAAAACTCGAAGCGAATGTGCGGTGGTTACGATGTGATTGGCCAATCGAAATGGCGATCTGCGGTTTGATTGGCCAAGTTGCCGGGCGAGCCTACCCAAGCATTAAATACGAACTCGCCCGGCGTGACCGACCATGGCGACCGAAGGCATGCATGACGTGAACTGGCACAAGATCTTCCCGAAGCGGATCCCCGTGATCCTTCGGGATTTGGCGCCGCTAAATGCGTTCAACCCGACAAACTTGTGGCCGGAAGAGGCGGCTCCCGCGGCGGCGTCGCCGGACGCGGACAAGGGCAAAAAGGAAAAAAAAGACAAGAAGGCACCGGTGCTCAAGAAGGCCGACTTGATCCGCCTGCAGCTCGCAAAGGACCTCGAAGAGAAAAAGAGCAAGCAGGACGAGGAAAAACTCAGCAACGCCAAGTATGTCAACCTCATGGACATGAAAATGGCCACTGCGGCTGGCCGCATGAAGCAGCTGTACGAGATCAAGAAGGAATTCCTCGCCAAGAAGAACTACATTGACGCCGTTGACACGTTATGGGAAATCCAGCACATGACGTCCAAGGCCAACGCGCCCCCGTCCGAAGACGAAGTCGTCGTCCACAAAAAGTACAAAAAGTACGCCAAGAAAGCTATCGACTACCTCAAGGATACGCCGCTCATTCCGTTCCAGCTCACGGAAATGAGCGATCGGCTGCCACCCCTCAACTTGCACCACATGAACAAGTTCATCCTGGATACATGGCAGAAGGAAGTCTTGACCCACATCGACCAAAAGCACTCGGTCGTCGTGTGCGCGCCGACGAGTTCCGGGAAAACGGTAGGTTGCCCTTGGTTGGATGGGCAACCCTAAGCGAATCGCTTTGATGCGTCTAGGTCCTGTCGTCGTACGTGTCGGTGATCGGGGGGAAGGTGCTCTTCATTGCGCCGACGGAGCCTCTGGTGTGGCAAGTGGCGGCGCTCTTTCAAGCGATGGTTAAGGGGACAGTCGCGTTGGTGACCAAGGGCACGGTGTTCCTTCCCGAAGGCTTCCGCATTTGCGTCGGTACCCCCGCCGCGGTCGAATCGGCGCTTCTCGACATTGGGTATGTGTCTACGGTCGGGTCGTGGCTGGTTTTCCTTGTGTGGGGCACGTCTCTGAAGCCACGTCGTCCTTTGATATGTGTTTTTCACCTTGAGATTCTGCGATGTGCGGGCGACATGTCGGCACGTTTGTCGGCCCTGCGACGTTCAGCGACTTCCCATCGTGTGGGGTGCTGCTGTCGTCCCATGCGGTTGTGCGTATATGCCCGCGCCATGTTGTGTGCAGTTTTCTCGACCATGGTGAATTTTACATTCACGCTCCGTGACATGGCTAGGTACGACTTTCAGTACTGCGTGTTTGACGAAGTACACGACTTGAACGGCGCCGAGGGGGACGCGCTGGAGCGCATCGTGAAATCGATGTCGTGTCCGTTTTTGGCTCTGTCGGCGACGATCGGCAACGCGACGAAAGTGGCCGAGTGGTGGCGCGAATTCCACCCGAACCCGATCCACTTGCTCGAGTACCGCGGCCGCTTCATCAACTTGCAACGCCTTGTGTTCCAAAAGTCCAAGGTTGTCGAACTGCATCCGTGTGCCGCGGTCACGCTCGAGTACTTGGTCGAACAAGGGTTTGCCGCCGGCGACTTGGCCTTCACACCGCGCGACACGTATGCGCTGTGGAACGCCATGTGGAAAGTCTATCCACACGAGCTGATCGAAGACATTGCGCCGGAGAAGTACTTCAACTCGCTCGTCCAGCCATCAGCGGCAGGTGGTGCGGTCGCTTCAGAGAAAAAAAGCAAGAAGAAGTCGGATGACAAGAAATCGAGCTCCAAAAAGTCGAGCAGCAAAAAGTCCAAGGACGGCGACGACGACGACGACAATTTGGACTTTTTGAACCCGATGTGCCACCGCATCACGCTCCTCGAGTCCAAGCAGTACGAAGAAGTGGTGAAGGCTCGTCTCCAGTCACTGGCGGCCAAGTTCCCCGCCGAAACCCAAACATTGCTCAAGGGGTTCAGTCTGTCGAACCTAGAGTCGACCGAATTGAACGTGACAGCGCTCATTTTCGACCTCGTTGCCAAACAGTTGATCCCGGCGATTTGCTTTCAACTGGATTCGGTGCGATGCCGTCAACTGTTTGACGAACTCCTCGCAGGGATCGAAGCCGCACAGGACGCCAAGTACCCTGGCTACCGCCTCAAGGTCGAAGAAGAGTACGCCGAGTGGGAGCGCCAGCAAGAAGCCGCCAAGAAGGCGAAGGCGAAGAGCAAGGCGTTGCAAGAAGACCAAGAACGGTATGAACATTGAGAGCATACGGACGTGCACGATGACGACGTGTGTTGTGATTGCTTGCAGGGAAGCGCAGGAATTCCAAGAGTCGAACGCTCCCGACATCTATGCCCCGCACCCCGAGTTTGTCCTCACGCCCCCCGGATTCCGTCTCTCTGCAGCTGAATTTCGCGAAATCAAGTGGCAATTGCGCCGCGAACTGTCGGAAAGCTCTGACGACGGCCACCCGTTGGTACGTTTGCCTTGAGGTTTTTGTGGGATGCATCGCGTGGGTGGACGAGTATGTTGCGCGGCTGGGACCTGTTGCCACCATGACGCATAGCGTGTGATGCCGTGTTTCATTTTCTGGGTGTAGGTACGATCGCTGCGCCGAGGGATTGCCATCTACAACGAAAACTTGCCGGCCGCGTACCTCCGCATCGTGCAATCGCTGGCCCAAGCCGGTCGTTTGGCCGTTGTGTTTTCGGACGAAGCGCTCGCGTACGGTGTGAACATGCCGTTCCGCACGTGTTGTTTCTGCGAAGATGCACCTGCGTTGAGCTCGCTCATGGTGCAGCAAATGGCCGGGCGTGCCGGGCGTCGTGGGCTCGATCGCCAGGGGAACATTGTGTTTAGCGGCATCGAATGGGGCCGCATGCAAGAACTCATGCGCGGGCTCTTGCCCAATGTTGACGGCAACACACACAACCTGTACCCGACGTTGTGTCTTCAGTCGTTCTTGGCGCCAAACGTCGTCACGTCAGAGCTGGTCGAGCGTATGGCTGGTCATTCGCTGCCTCATTTCATGCGCGGCGACCGCGTCACGGGCTACTTGGACCAAAGCCGCAAGTTTATGACTGCCGTTGGCTTGCTGTCGCCCACAGGTAAGTGCATGTGAAGCGTTGACAGTGCCATGCACGACGGTGGTTGGCATGCGATCGCTGCGTGTGCAACGAGCGAATGGCGAGTTGACGTGGCTGGTGTTAGGACAACTTAACGTGGACACGTCGATCGCGCGATTGATTTGGGAATGCCGCAAGGACGTGGCCGAGTCGATTGGGATTTTTCATTTGCTTGAACTCATGCTGACCGAATTTGGCCGCGTCCCGGGGGACAACATCGGCCACCAACTTGCACTCTTCAACATGCTCCTCCGCGTCGTTGGTCGCGAGCCGTACCATTCTGAGTACGCGCATGCATCGGCGTTGACGGTGGTCTCGGGGCAAGAGGCGGTCTGGGACAAGGTGACAGTGATCCTACAGTCGCTCCACGACAAGGTGGCTGCTTTGGACTGCCCGGATTTGGTACTTCCCGTGGCACTGGACGCCCCGCTCGACGGCTACGTGTGGAGCACGTTGGTGGAGAACGTGATTCCGTCGGGGCTCAAGACGGCCCAGTTGAATGCGATCAAGAAGCGTCTCTGGCACGTCGGCGACAAGCTCCGATTGATGCACAACTTGCTCATGTACAGCGGCCGGTACGGCGTGCTGGAGGAAATCGTGCGCAAATGCTTCCGACGCATCAAGTGGATCTTGATCGACTCGGAAGTGTAATCGGCGCAGCGAGTGACGAGCCCACGCGAAAGCGAACCAGTAACGGATGCAACACATAGAACTGCGTATACATGGCTTCGACGGGCGCAGGCTCCATCTCGCCACAGGGCTAACTTTGACGATAGCTGGGCCAACCTTCCCTGTAGGCGCCTAATGCGCGCTGTACGTTGAGCTGCACCAGTGACCGTCTATTGCATTAGGATTGTTGGAACGTTGCATCACTTGTCCATCACGTTGGGTGTTCGACCAGCCCTGTGTCGGATCGTTGAAACTATATCCAACGCTCCTGCATGCGGACCAAGCGCAGGCCGGTCGCACGTGCGCGTTGGCGCATGCACAAGCTTGAGAAGGACAGCACAGGCACACTGCATCGCGGGGTAAAGCCCGCGCGCAACGGCTGCGGCCGACACTTGCGCGATGGGTGCATCCAGAATGATAGTCTTTAATGTGAAGAATGGACTTTTATGAATTCAGCCAATCAAATCGCCTTCATGTCAAAATTAGTCCAATCCAGGCAGTCTACGCAAAATGTTTTTAGCCAATCAGAGACTATATTCGATGGTTTTTCCGTTTCATGCCAAACACACAACAACAGACCAAGTGGCAAGATGGAAACGCCGCTGTCGCCGTCACCACAGCCATTGACGCTTCAACTGGACCCTATCTCTGTGGAAGACATCCCTGTCGATGAAGAGTTCGACCATGTCGAGGAAACTCTTCTGTCCCCGACGTCAAAGCAACGATATCGATCCGGCGCCCTTCGGCATCGCTGTGGGTTCGGCTTTATCAAAGGAGCGACGGTGCGCACAAAATACTTTCGGCTACGCGACCATGGACTCCTCGGGTACTTTACCCAAGACGATCACACAGCGTCGTTAGAGATCATGTTCACGCTCTTCACGACGATTGAGACGCTGCCGCCGCCGTCCAACACGTTCGTCCTTCGGTCGGTAGATATTGTCCAGACTGCGACGTGGCTTAAGGTGGAGGACCCCGTCACTTTCAAAGCCAACTCTAGCGACGAAATGGACCAATGGGTTGCGGACATTCGTACTAAGCTCGACATGATGAAGCGCAAGGAGGACGCCAAGTCGTATCGCAAGCGATCGATGATTCCCGTGCACAATGCTGGTGAGCTCGTGGATCTCCCTCCATCTATCACTGCACCAGTCTAATTGCAATGGTAGATGATCTGGTCTTTAGCGTATCGGACGACCCGCCATACTACCGCACGTTCGCCAACAAGTTTCTCCTGCTCAACGAGATTGGGGAAGGATCGTTTTCGATTGTCCGCAAGGCCGTAAACCGACTGACTGCCGAAATGTGTGCCGTCAAGTGTTCCAAGCACACACCCGCGTTGCTCGAAGAAGTCGCCATCTTGAAACAGGTGCGACGTTGCCATGTACCCAACGACTGGAGCTCTCACAACAGTACTCGCAGCTGCACCACCCCAACATAGTCAACCTCCACGGCGTGTACAAACTCGACGACTTGTTTTACATCGTGATGGACTACATGGCGGACGGAGACTTGTGCGACAAGCTGATTCAAATCCAACGATTTCCAGAGGACCAGGTCAAGCACATCATCACGATGGTGGCCCGGGGAATTGAATATATTCACAGTCTCAACATCGTACACCGGTACGGTCCCAACAGCAATTGGATTTTCCCTGTGATGCCTTGGACTTTGCGCCCCATGACGCATGCAATAGCGACATCAAGCCCGAGAACATTCTGCTCCACAAATCGTCGATCAAACTAGCCGATTTTGGACTAGCCAAACGCATCACCGACGCCTCTGGGCAGTTCCAAACAGGCTGCGGCACCCCTGAATACGCCGCGCCCGAGCTGCTCTACGGCTGGCCCTATGGTACGCGATCCACCCTCGTGTGCGCGAGACTTACGTGCATCTCACAGGCACCAAGTCGGATCTATTCAGCCTCGGCGTTGTCATGTATGTGTTGCTGTTTGGCAGTTTTCCGTTCACAGTGGCATCGGCGGCGGCACTCCAGCGGTTGGATCGGTTCTCGGAAGGCAAAGATATTCGAGACATGAGCTGTCTGCATCCGTCCAACCCGATATGGAGCACCGTGTCGGCGCAAGCGCAAGAAGTGCTGCGCGGACTCTTGGCCGTCGATCCGTCCGACCGGATGTGCGCCTCAGACGTGCTGCACCACCCGTGGGTACGAACGCCACACGTCCCCTTGTCGGTCCATTTCACGTGCACTGTCGTGCGTAGCTCACTCAACGTGACACGTTGCCAGCGACAGAGCCAACGCTGGCAGACGACGACAGCATTCGAATTCACAACTGCGTCGAGACGGGCTTTGTCGAGCTCATGTCACGTGGGTTTGAAGTGCTCAAACACAACCAGAACGGCAAGTCTAGCCACGCACATCGCACAACCCTTCGATACGACGTGGCGACCCACAGCATATCGTGGACGCCCGCGTCGACGTTGCATCAGCACCCGAAAAAACACTTTCACGCCACGGTTCATCCGCGGACCATCTTCCTCCGGGACGTTGTGAATATTGCGGCGGGGTGCGAAACGTCGCGTGCGTTTTTGAAAATGAAGCACCCAACGATTAAGGACGACCACTGCTTCTCGCTTGTGACAGACGGTCGGACGTTGGACCTTGAGACGGAGACCAAGTGGCAGCAGCAGTACATGGTCGAAGGCTTCGCGCGACTCGTCCAGATGGCCAAGGCAACGCACAGTGCCGCCGCGCCGGTCGTCGTGGTTTCGAGGGGCAGCGATATCGCCAACCCCCTGACGTCGTGATCGACAAGAGCTGTGTTGCGGAGGCCACGTCGTACGAATAAATAAGGTTTCCTATGATGTGAAGCTGTTGGTAAAGAGGCCCATGCCTGCGCGGTCGAGCTTTTCTTTTGTATCGACGATCCTAAGCACCATCGAGAATGAAGAGATGGAGCGTGAAGCTGACGTACTCGGCGGATTGCCAGACCGAGAGCACGCCCAGCAGCGTCTGCAAATAGTCTCGAAACTCGACAATGTTTTGGTGGCAAAACATGACTTCGTGGAGTAAATTTCGGCATTGCACGTCAACGTCATCCTTGCGGACTCCGCCGGGGTATCGCTTGATGAGTTCCAGCGCGTACAAAAGGACAAACACGCCACAATCGCACGAATTGGTTTGCCGTGGAACCTGCGCCGAAAATGTCGAAACCAAGCGATTTGAGGAGCGACGGACCTCGGGTTCCACGAGCGTCGCCAGCGTCACGTCAAACGTGATGCCGTGGTCACTGTACCGCGAGTAAAATTCGTTTTCCAAGTACGTTTGCAACGACGCGATGATCTTGACCTTGTTGTGGCATTGCAGCGAGTCGAAGAAGAGAATACACGGCGCATCGCTGCCACCATGCTAAACATGGACCGTCAACACGCTAGACGAACAACGTTGCGTGCGCCGTGCAGATTGGCGACCACGGCAGAGCCTTGTTCACACGAACGAGACAAAAGACCACCAAGACGTACTTCAACGAGGGCAGGTTGAGCGAGGTATCCAGGGTTGCAAATGACGGCCAAGCTCCAGTGGCAACTAGTCGGTCGCAGTGAGACTAGTCACGTGCGGTGCACAAAACCGCCACCACGCTTGCGTCCCAATTCACGTACTTGTCGTTGATCGGGACAAAGAGAAAGCGCTGCGTAAAGATCGAAATGTGTTTAGTCCACCGCCGAATCTTGTCAAATGGGTTGACTGCCGCCATGCTGGTCGTCAGCACCTTGTCGGCTTCTTGGTGTTGGGATTCCTGCTTTTGCTGCTGCACGAGCGTCGTGTAGAAGTGCGTGCTGAAAAAATACATGAGGTCCTGTTGCCACGCGTCCAACTGCTGGTAGCAGTACCTACAACGCACGGCCGATGATAGCCTCGTCCACACATCTCGCCACAGGCAACACAGTCATCAGAGAGCGCAGCAATTCATGCGAATACACGCTATAGGCGTCCAAGTCACAAACCTCCACACCATCGACGCCATGCATTTTCACACTCTCACGAACAATGCGCCGCCCAAACACCACGGCGAAAGATCGCGAAACCAACCACGCACTTGCATCATCAGACACACCATTGCAAGGTTTAGCGAAGTCAGTAACCACAACAGCCCATGGAGTTGTGTTGACTGGAGAGGGGGTGCCGTACTTGAAGAAGAAGTCGATGAGGTTGTCGTTAAGAAATTCGCCTTCCTCGAGACGACCGAGGTCGCCTTCGGTCAGCGTGATGCGATTCTTAGCTTGCTTCATGGGATAATGGACAACTACGCGGTCTTTGGCCTCCTGCCGCGCCGCTTTTTCTTCGTCTGTGTAGCGCTGCTTTCGAGGCGGGGAGTCCACAACGACTGCTGTGCGGTCGTCGTTGGTCGGAGCCAACGATGCGTTGTCTGTCTGGGTCGGGACAGCCGTCGACTCGTGCAGTTTAGCCCGAGACGATGCAAACGTCGTGCCTGTGATGGCAGGCCCGTCAAACAAGGCAGACAGTCCCGCCAGCTTGCGCTTTTCGGCACGGCGCGTTGTCATGGCATGGAAAGCATTCTCGTCGACGTAGTCGAAATCTGATAGTTCAAGCATGAAAACAGAGCGATCGAAGTACAAGCGTACACTTGGTTGCTTTCTTGAATCGACGGTTGGCAATGCGCAGGTACTTTTCCGACACGTCAAACGGCAGCAACGTGTTGGGCAGCTGTGCGAAATGGATGGCCAGGAGACTTTGCATCTTGGCCAGCTCGACGTCATCGTCGAATGCAAACGCACATTCGGGGACAGGCGGTGGGCCGTCTGCGCCGGAGACCTGCAACCTCACAACGTTCGAGCTCTTGTTCAACGTAAATACGACCAACTTGAGTGTTTCAGCCTCGCCGTATCTATCATCAACATCAGCGCCATTGGGATGAACCAAACGTCATGGGTTGACCAGGCAAACCACTCGTACCCGATCGCTTTAATCTCGTTAAAAGGAAGGTACAGCCGCTTGATGTCGTCGTTGGCCTTGCAGTACTTGCTGATGGTGGCCACGGGGTTCTTGGCCAAGAATTGAATCTCAAGTTCACCACGGACGTGGTGAAAGAACAGCTTAGTCGCACCCACATATCGTTCGCAGAGCATGGTATGCGTGCACGCGACCGTTCCTGCTCCAGCCGCGGTCGTAGAGCTTGGTCTTTTCGGCTCGCTTGCCGGCAACAGCACCGCGGCGAATCCTGAGCTGACATGTTCTAGACTAGCACTTGCAATGGAGTGTCGAGCTGGTGGTTTGAATCGTGACTGGTGTCTGTCAAAGTCACTCGAACTGGTAGAGGCTTGTTTTGTCTCCCCCGCGGCGGGCCGTTCGACCACCTGGACGTCGTCGTCTTCGTCGGAGTGCACGATCTCCTCCACGTAGGGAGCACCTTTCTCCTTCGCCAAGACTTCGCCTCGTATGCGGTAGAACGCATCTGCCGCGGCTTCACGAACACCGCGCAACAGATTCGCCATGGTGTCGTTGAATATGGGCACTGTGGTCGGTGGCGGAGCCCTGTGGAATTGAGTGTTTACCACCAATCAAATGTATTTATTTCATATATCGTCAAATCATTGGCTTAAATCATGCATTTTAGTGGAATATAATTTCATTCGCGAAAATATAACCAATCAACGAATCGAAGGCGTTTCAACAGCAAAACGAAGATGCCACGGAAGCTTGATTGCATGAGCACGTGGAAGCGGGAGCGGTTCGCACCGCACACGGCTCAAGGAATCGAGACCACGCATGAAGGACGAAGATAACTTGACTAGTTCTGAAGAAGAAGCGTTCGGGCTGCGCTGACATGCTGGCCAAGCTCCTGAGGCTACACTTTGTAAAACAGTGAGAGCACCGGTAGTGTTGAGACTGTGCAACCCACACATATCAGGAAATGGCCATTTTTGCGACAAGGGCTAGTGTCTACGAGTGTACAAATCGAACTGAAGGCATTGCCTCGACGGACGCCGTTAAGTCAGGGCGTCAAACATGCTCTGCTTTGATGCAATACTCAGTACCGAGCGTCGCATGACTAGTACGGATTGGTCTCACCAAGGCGAGCGTGCGCGCCGGTCTCAAGAAGCTCGCTGCGCGCAAAGCCATCGCATGGATAGAACAAATGTGGCCAAATCGAATAGAGGGAACTTGGGCCGGGCTACGATGGCGGGGCGGCAACAGCATTCGTGGCAGGATGCCATTGATCCGGGATCGGACCGATTTCGATCTTGGCCAGAGCCCGCAAACGTGTACATTCCGTGAGAAACTTGCGAAAGAGTTTGGCTGTTTGGTCGACTTGTTCTGTCCACATAGCGGCTTGGGCCGCGCTTCCGTCGGCGTCAGTGTCTAAGTCACGGAAGACCCACCGCATCAATGGGTGCTCCGACCGCAATTCCAGTACCTTGCTCTCCTTCCGGAGCATTGGCGTGAGCATCGATGGCATGGTGGTTCGCCAACACACGCATTTGGTCACAAAGGGCTCTATATTTGACCTGGAACTTGTCAGCGTCGGCAACTGTGACGTTGGCTGCACGTAGCTTGGAGTTGACGGTCGCGGCGCGACTGAGGGAATTGCGGCGCCGATCAGCATCAACGGTGGCCATCGCGGCGTCCAGATCATTTTTCATGCCGATCGCGCGCAAGTCCTCGACTACGCGTTCGCAAGCAACCTCGTAGGGCTCCCAGAAGGAAAGCTAAACACCATTTGAGCAACACATCACTTGGCGCTGCAAAGGGTGACAAATTTTAACCGGAGCGACGTACCAAGAGGTAGATCTGGTCCTTGTAGTTTGGTTTTTCAACCTCTTGGACGTTGGCGGCGGTGATTTCTACGCGACGGCCGTGACGACGGACGAGCGGTCATGTGGGCGACGCGCACCATGACATAAAATCGGAAACACAAACTTGACGAGGCGCTCCATCAACGACAAGCTCGAGTAGTTGGACTGGACGACCTGTCGAAAGACTTGGGCGACTTCGAGCTCCGAAATGTTGATTCCTGTGCGCCGGAAAATGGCCATGACGTTGTCCAAGCTCAGGTAGCCTTCGATGGCCATCAAGTCCGAGTCGGAGCAGCATACGACCTTGATTTGGTTCATGCGGTCGAGCATGTAATGCCGCCACTCCTCCAGTAGAAACAGCAGCAGCCTACTCGACTCGAGTCACCTCTGTTTGTACAATTGCACACGTACATGTCAGCGTCCGACGCTTTGGGCTTGGGGCTCTGTCGCTCGAGCTCGCGCAGCCGCGTCACCATGCGCTCTTTGTTGTCATGTCCAGTCTATTATGGATACGGGCGGTTCGACGGTCAGAAAACATGCTGGCGTCGTCCCATGTTGCGTCCATCCGCAGAAAGGAAAACGCAGCAGCGCCACGTCCGTGGCATCAACGGCATGATGCACATACCGACGAAAAAAACACGTCGACGATCGCGAGCGCATTGTCGTGGCGGCAGTAGTCGCTCGCGTCGCCCGCCGTCGGCTACAGCTCCGTTGAAACATGCATATCGTCATGCCATGAATAAACGCGTGGACTCGAGGCGGTCATGCCCACGAGAGACGTCGAGTCGGCTACGTACGTGCAAAATCGGGAATTGATGGTGGCCGCAGTGCAGCACCATCGTGATGAACGCGAACGCTTGCGGGGAGCCGAAGATTTTGTCCTCCCCGGACATGCCCATGCCGCACAACTGCGAAAACAGGAGAATCCGAGGATGCGTCGACACGAGCGATCGAGTGTTGACAAAGATGTCGTGGATGGTCTTTTCCGCTTCCCACCTACGCACCGTCCCGTTGGTGCCGCCGATCGAATGGGGAGGAATCGAACGGGCGGCCCCGACGTACCGAGAGCCAAAGTGCATGGTCATGTGGTCGTAAATGTGCTCGACAAACAACCGACTCGCGTTCGTCGATGGCGACGCGTCCGCTTCGATTTTGGACCGGATCAGGTCGGCAATCACGGCAACGAGCCACTTTGTCGGTCGAATGGCCCGGCGATCGCGGTAGTTGGTCTTGCCGTTGCCGTATCCACCGTGCATGAGTTGGCGCATGTTGAGCGGAACGCCTTGGTCGCGCAAGAGTCGCGCCCGGAAGGCCCGCTGGAGCCGATGGATCGACAGTTTCCGACGAATCGAGTCCAACAGGAGCTCCGCCCTACGCAAGCGGCATGCATCGGCCACACCATCGCACGAAATCGAACGCAAGACATAATCACCCCGATCGCTTGGAATGGTCGATGCGCACGCAATCCATGGCACTGTACAGCTCCTTGTCCAGACGGTACGCCACCATGGACGTGAGAGCAGCACTCGCGTGCTCCGTCCGAACCATGCGGTCTTGCACCTGCAACGCCAAGAGCCGTTGATATGCCGCGAGCGCGCGAAAGCCATCGATGGATGACCCGCGGCCTTCACGGAGGACGACGCGAAGCTACGCGACCACGCCGTCATGAAGTGGTGCCGCGAGACTTCGTGCACCTCTTCTAGTGCGTGCTTTGCCAGCGACTGCGCCAGTGGGGGCGACGCCTGCAAGTTGAGTTTGCACTCGGCTTCGTAGAGCGTGAAGTGTTTGGCGACAAGGGACCCGAGGCGGGCGTGGGGGGCGTTGATGCCGCCGTTCTTGTCCGTCGGATCGATCTCCTGGTTTGCCATGACGTTTGGCGATGGTAGCCGCATGCAGCTCGTGAAGAAGTGCAGCGCTTCCGCCGTCGCCATGAACGCGTCGTACGTTACGTGGCCATCCCCGCGCTCATACGACGCCCGATAGAACGTCGCAATCGTTCCTTGTCCATTGTAAGCCACTCAGTCCATTCAATAAACCACACGCGCACCCGCCGTGACGTCGCAATTGAGTGCCAACACCATGGCCCGGAATTGCTCCATGTCCATTTCGGCGTTGGCACCACTGGTGGCCATCAAGTCGTCCGTCGAGCCGGACTGAACGACGGGGGACGCTGCCGTCCCCGCGCCGTTGTTGGTTGTCGCGGTCTGGAACATAAGGCGAATAGCTGCCCGCCGTTGGGCCTGCTCCTCTCGGTATTCCTGCCCATGAAATCCAAGTGATCATGACAGGAAATGTAGTCAAGATTCGTCCATCGCCGCACCTGGAGCATGAGACTAAGCCACTGAAATGCGTCCAGCATCGGACCGTCGTTCTTGCCGTCAAACGACACGACATGGGACGGCCGCTCGGACGGAGGAAGCGATAGCGTCGCCATGGCCTTCATCTTCGAGTCGAACACGTCGCGCTCGTCTGCTGTCGCCTAGTGTGTCCTCACAGTCAAAGCCTCTTCATGTCGACAATGCAGGATGAACCGCCCCAAAACGATGGCTGGATGCGCCGACCGATGAAGGAACAGCATACCTTGGCGAGCACGATTGCCGTCGCCAGCGATGCATGGTGCAGCGTGATCCACACGACTTTCGACACTTGAATCGTTTCCCCCGTCAAGTTGAAATGCGCATCCCATTCATCTCGGAAGAGTGGATACGTCGTCGCATGCCGAAGGGGGCTCCAGTCGAGCTCGCCGCCGGCCAGACAATCCAACACACGCAAGCAAAAGAGCCCAAACACGAGCTAAAGACACAACACGACATCAACATCGCGCCCACAGTCACTCCATCGTGAAGGAGAGGTACGACGGCTGGATCGCGAAGATGGAACGCGCCAGTATACCTCGTCGTCGCCATATTTCTCGTCCAGGAACGACAAAAACACTTTGGCTTCGACGCACTCGCGAGACAGGAGCTTGGCTCCATAGTACAGGCTCCACCGCGCCTCGTCGGCCTAGAATCGGCTTGGCCAAGGCCAACGATAGTGCTGGACGTACTTGGGCATAGATGACGTCGCGTTGGTCGTTGGGGACGTCGCCCATGTAGATGTCTGGCGGGGCAAACCACGCGTACACAAACTCGGCCATGCGATACCGAACTGGCACTCCCATGTGGAAGCAAATGGCGTCATCGAGTTGCTTGGCGTATAATATCGCGCGCATGCACCCGAGTGTCCATGACACGTCTTTCGTCGGGCGCCGACCTTGGAGGTTGGGAAGAAGAATTCGGTAAGCGAGGCACTGCACACGCTTTCCGTCGCGACGTCTGGCCAGCGGCACGGGCTGCCCACTGCCCCCTCCTGCTGCATTGGCAGTTGTCGCACTGGTATGGTTGATCGCATTCCCGCCGCCGTTCGTGTCATCATCGAACAGTGCCTGCCACGCGGAGACGGTGTAACAACAACGTTGTCAGCGCGCTGGAACGATACCATCTGACAGCGACTGCATAAATGAGACCCCGGCCCTTGGTCGTCCTCTGCGTCCATCCCGAGGCCTTGGTCGCCTCCAGATGCGTCTCCTCCACTCGACACCTTGGCGCGCTGCTCTGTCAACATGTCCTGCTTTACCAGGAGCTGTTCCTGTCGGTGCAGTAGGTTCTCAATAATGCCTTCCTTGTCTTGAATGGACGCTTCAAGTTCTAGCACTCGCGCAGTTGCCGCGTCCAGCTAGAGATGATCGATTCAAACCGCCGCGTCGTTTGGCAGAGCATGCAAATTTGGTACTTGTGCAGACTGGATGGCCACGTTGGCCTCGAGCGTGCGATTCTGCGCGACAAGCGGGCGCAGCAACTTGGCTTCGTCGTCCAGCGCATTGCATTTGCGCTCGAGTTTTTGATTCGTCTCTTTGAGCTCGATCGCGCGCACCTTGTCCGAATCTTCGCGCATTTGCTTGAAGATAGCATTGAGTGTTTTCATCGTCTCGCTCATCTTGGCGATCTGTTCTTTGGCGTCAAACAGCTTTCGGTCGGCCTCGGCGCGCTCGTGCTCCATCTACAGTTTGAGCTTGGTCGAAACGTCCGGCGAAAGCCATTGCCGCAGCACCGACGGACCTGATCTTTTAGCGCAGCAATCGAGGTCTCGTACTCCGTGCGCACTGCAGCCATGGTCGTGCCGTGCGCCGTGGCTTGGTCCGTCAACGCTTTGCGGGCATGCGACGCTTGATCGAGCGCTCGTTGTTTTTCCGCCTTCGCGACTCTGTCAACGCATGGCTTTGGTCAACACCGTACCTCGCAGGCAGTGTAGTGCATTTCGAGCCGATAGAACGCAGTCGCGTACTGAATGCGGACGTTGCGGAGCAAGCTTCCCTGTTCAAAAAACGACACGAGAAGCATCCCTTCCAGTTCGCCCAACACAATATCGCTCCACTTTTGCTCGAACACGATCGATGTCAACACTCGCTTGTCCATGTCGTTGACGGGGCGGTACAAGGCCACGACGTTGGCCTGTACCTACGTCAGCCCTTCACGAATGAGGTCCGATGGAGGAATGTATTTCGTTGCGGCGCGATTGCAAGATCGCGCTGGCGCGAGGGATAGTGTGGTCATGGCTTTTGCAGCACGATCCATCGTACGTACCGCCATGTAGTCGCGGTCAATCAGAGCCGTTCGACGGTCACCCTCCCAGTTATCTTTGCCACCAGAGTAGCTCATGGCGGCATCGAAACACGCGGCTAGGTCCAGCACATCGCTTCGTTTGCATGGGCATTCGGAGCGTAGGTCTAGACGACTTGTCATCGTTTGTCCATTGCGATGGAGGTGCATTCGAGTCAAACAGGCAAGGGTGATGGATCGCGACAATAGATGGAATGTTGCACCCACCGCTCGTTCGAAGCGTCTGCCACGTGTGGTTCTGTGACCGCGACGCATGGAGGGACGAGTCGGCCATGTTTTCAATCGCGTACAAGCGATATCCCGACGTCGCGTCGTCAGGCGTGGCGACGATGGATCCGTTTCTTGCGTTGGCATGGTGGTTGGACCGGCCATCGCCGTTTGGATCCAGGGACGGCATCGAGCTCGCTTTGCCCAACGTAGGATGTTTTTCCATTTTAGGTAGCTGGGCCTTTTTGTAGAACGCGCTGCCAGGGTTTCGCAGCGGTGGACGTCCGCCGTCGCCGGGGTAACTCTGCATGTCGCGACCACCACACGATCGAAAGAGCGCGCTGTCGTGGAACGAGCGCGTAGTCTTTTGATCTATGCTGACGTTGAACATGACGCGAGAACGTGGGCGCCACCGCCCGAGAACACGTACCCAAGAGAAACTGCTTGATGTCGAATCCGTCGTCTGCATTGGACTGCGGACGTTCGGGTTGTGTCGTGTGCATTTGAAATGTCGCATCGCCCAAGCCACTGATCGGCTGCGGTTTGCCATGTCGGCGGACGTGGTGCGACATCCACAATGTCGCCGCGCGGCGAGTGTCCCTTCGGAAGTTGTAACTGCCTAGACAGGCGTCGGTTACGAGTTGATCCGAGGCGCTCGAGCCATTCCAATGGCGGGGGTGCTGCCACAGAATCGCGCGATGGCCACGTTTTCCTGGTCGTAGCACCGAGTCAGCATGAGCTAGCAGGGCGTAGTGTTCCATGTTTATCGAGCGGATGACCTACAATCGCAAGCGATGCATTTCCGGGCTCCTCCCATTTCGACGCCATCCTTGCACCAGCAAGTCTCCACTGAAACAACTTGACCACAATCTACGACGGGCTTCTTGAGATAGCCGTGCACATGCCGTGGCGGATGTGGCCGATGTGGCACCCTTTAACGAGGCATGCTGCCATCCACCAAATCGCACACACACACATGCATGCCCAAGGTACATCTTGGCATGGTCTCACTGCATGACCCTTCGGGAGCTGCCGGCATCACAATGCGTCTGTATCGCAACGTTGTGTTCAACGTGACAGCGAGCGCATCAACTGGACTCGGCATGAACGCGTAGTGATCGCCCGAGTTCAGGGAGCAGTTTTCGATCGCAAACACATCCTCCTTGACCCTGTCGGTCACTTGTCTGTCCTACTAAACTAGATGTACACCATCTACATCCACTACTCCGTATCGGAGTCGTCGCTGAGCAGGCCTCTCGTGTACTCACGCGCCAGGGTTGGAGACATGACCTTCTTGGCCGCGTTGGATTCGGAGCCGCAGGTCGCGAGGAGCACCGGCACAAGCACGAGAGCGTGGACGGCGCCGAGGAAGACAATGCCAGCGTACATGCGGAAGAAATACACTTGAAAGAGCTGCGACTTGGCAAAAGCCAGCACGCCGATGCCACAAAACTTGGTCAACGTAATGCCACTCACGACAGACGGCCCGACGAGGGATACGGCGACTTTGGCTCTTTCGACGCGGGTCGTCGTGGACGCGAGCGACGCAAACGTCGACGCCAAGTGGATGCAAAACTCGACGCCGAGCCCGACGCACGCCACCATGTTGACCACAGACACCTGTCGGATGAGAATCAAATGCCAAAGCTGCGTCCGCCGCATACCGCATTGATGGACGTGTGCAGCGACGAGCACAGATTCCACAAGTGCACGACGCCCGCGAGGGACACCGCCATCGACAGAACGGACAGCGTGACCAGGACACACGTTGCAAATTGGGTCGGCAGGAGTAGGGACATCGCGACAAACACCACGCCTAGGCGTATATTCCGTCAGATAGTCCGCACGCTGCAAGAATGGCTGGCCATGGGGTGGGGCTGCTGCAGGACGTACCCAGCGCCAGCAGCACACTCTGCAGCGCAATCCCTTGAATCGTCAAGTACTGGTCGTAATAGACAAAGTACAAGCTGTATGGAAAGGCCACGGGCTCGGTACCATTTCCATGCCTACACCAGGACTTGGCTTGGTGTACCAGCGCTACGGACAACTTACAGCGGCTCGATCGGGTTACTCCACCGTTTGGTGAAGTGGTTGAGGTAGTAGAACGAGTTGATAAACGTCGATTGGTTGACCAGCGGGGACACTTGGAAGCGGAACCTGGACGCAACGATGCCATCAACGTCGGGGACGTCCCCGTGGCGTCTACTCGTCCAACGCGTGAGCATCTTGCACCGCCATGCCAGACAAACGTACCCGACTTGAAACGCAATGTCCATGGCGTACTGTGCACCACACATACCAAAGCTCTGGCAGCATTGCGAATCAATCGGAATTCGCGTAAAGTTGTACACCAACGGATAAAACAACTCGATCGGGGTCACGTCTTGGTGCGACGCGCCCGCTTTGGTCTCGAACGAAAACGGTAGCAATGGCTGCTCAGGGCAGTCACAGTCGCCTACCCAACCCAACTGGTAAGTCCTTCCATTCAACATAGCCAAGGCTTGCACACGCACCAGACTCGCGCTTCTCTTCGAGAAATGTTCGCAATTGACGCCACTGGTTGAACGTGTTGAGCCAAGCAAAGATCGGGGTATCCATATACGTGTCCAGCAGCGACAGCTTGTCCAAAAGGTCCATAGTTGACCTCTGGACGTTGCGGTCCGTGTAGTTGACCTGGCGCATCACCTACCGACCGACGTCAATGAGTTGGTGAAGTACCAGCGACGGCAGCAGCTGCCCGCGCGCTGCGACAAATCTTTCGACACGTCGAACGGTCCACGACGTCGCAATAGGGGTTGGACGTACGATGTAAGCGGGAGGTCCTGCATCACCATACTTGTTTTGCGCCTCAAAATACGAATGGAGGTAAAAGTCGGACGGAATCGCAAGGGTTTGCTCAAGTCCCATGGGGATCTGCGAGACGCTGTAGGAGCTCCACGCCAACCAGGCGACCCACAGCACGAGCTACAAACCCCAACACAGACAGTCAACGTCGCGTTTCAAGTCAGCACACAACGACTGTCCAGCACGCATGACACAACAATCGAGTGGTTGCTGCGCGAATGAACGGTGGCTCAGCCCCGAGGCATGCACCCGGCACGGCACAAGGACGGCGTACGTACCACGATGCGCTGGGTCCACTTTGCAAACAGCACGGGTATCCACGTCGTGTCCAAAAAGGACTGTACGACAGACGAATCCACAACGTCTAGATCGTCCGAGTACGCGCGGATTTGCCGCGTCTTGTCCGGGCTGAGGACGTATGGCTTTTTCATCCACGGGCACAGGTCGTACCGGCGGGCCTGGCACGACAAACTACGTCAGTGTTGTTTAAGTTGATCATGCGCTCGTGTTCTTTGTCCTACCCGAATGCGTCGAGCGTCCAGCGCCAAGGCCGCGGCAAACCACGTCATTTGAAGACAGTAATCAGCGACGACGGCGAGCGCGGCCACGATGCAAAATGATTCGAGCGCTGGAATTTTCGTGTACGCGCCGACGAGAAATGCAAGTGATTCCGAAATGGCTGCGACCGTGATGGACGGACCGACGTGCATCATGGCGTCGCCCAGCAGCTGCGGCAACGAATGGAATCCTACCAATCGTTTCGTCCGTGAGGAGTGATTCATCATCCCACGAGCAATCCAGACCATCCCACGGACTGCTGCAGACATAACGTACCGCGCGAAATGTGCGGCTGGCACCGCGTGAGCCGATCCAGTTCGTTGGTCAAGATGAACATGTTGTCGACGCCGATCGCCAAAATTAAGAACGGCACGACTTCTAGAGTGATCATAGTGATTTCGAGATGGAGCGCGAACACGGCAATGCCTACGCCATCGCGTTACGTCGACGTCCTTGGAAGTCAAGGTAGAACTCGCTACAAAATCAATGCCACTCCAACAAAATGAAGCGCACTGCATCTCGGTGCAGCGGCGACAAATCCTCGGTCACTCAACAGGGCCCGCACTCGTGGCCCAACGAAACGCGACGTACCAAACGCAATCCCCATCGAGAAGAGGACGATCACGATGCCCCACAACCCTAGTCCAAACCGACTGCGGACAGGATCGCGGGCTTTGCCCAGCGCCAACGCCACATACAAAAACATGACGCCGTAGCTGACCACGACAACGAAGGCATTTTGGTGAGTCTCCACTGTCAGCGCGTCCTCGACGCTGCGCTGGGCCATGCGCTCGACGACCAGGCCTGACGGCGACGAAAATCGCGTGTTCAAGAATACCTGGGCTTCCCACGCTTTTGCCAGCGCCTGAAACGTCGAGTTCTGTGGGTTGTTCTAAGAAGTTTGCATGAGGCATACTGGCACAACAGGATCGAGCGAGAGGACAAGAACTAAGGGCTGCGGCTGCATCGATTTGTTCATGGGTGACGATGAAGCATAGTCATGTGACGTACCAGTAAGAATGTGACGATGAGCGCCGACGCACGAGGCGTTGCATCACCGCATGGGTCGGGGTTGGTGTGGCACGTGTCTGTGGCCAGCCCGCCAAACACGACGTCGCGGATGACAGGGAGGCCATTTTGATCCATGCATGGGGAATACGTAGAAAGCTACCAGAGAGACAAACGATGCGTGCATGAAAACAAACTTGTGGTCGTACGAGTGGATGTGTGGTTTGACAAACAATCGTGAGCTTGATGTCGGGGTCCGTGGCGAGGAGGGACACGTTGTTGCGCCAGTACTGCATGGGACTTTCAACCAAGCAGCCTTTTCCTGGAATCGGACGAAAGCACAGGTCGTCCAGCGTGATGTTGCGGCCGTCGACGTTGACAACTGCGTTTTCAATGTGGTGCTGCAACGCCGCAACCTCGGCCAAAAGCGGGGCCGTGATCACGTCCTTGTCGTCGCTGCCGTTTGGGAAATGGAAAATCAGTTGCTCGATGCGAAAGAACGGGCCAAAGTTCTCGTCAAAGTACTCTTGTTGCTTGGCCGACGTGGACTTGGGCGGGACCCACAACTTTTGTGGATCGTTTTGGATTGTCATCTGCAATGCACCCAACGTACACACGATGCTCACGAGAAACGCCATGGCAATCACGGCGACTGGTCGTGTCCCGCACAGCACCCCCAAGCCACGGAGGGCTCGCTGGAGCCGCGACCTCGGCGCCACTCTCATGACAAGGAAATCTTTGCTGGAGAAGCAGGGGAATCACTATCCGGATACTTATCAAGTGGTTTTAACTGGTTTCATGTTTAAACGTGAATTGATCCTGTACAACAATCCAATGGTAATGCAACGTTAGAGTATGCATATTTTACACAGCTAGCTCAACGAGACCCATACCATAGCTATCGTGGTGTCCGCACATTTAGTGCACACCATTCGCCAGAATGTCTGTGATGTTGTTCAGCGCTTCAGGCTCCGCATTCACGCGTGCTCGTCGAGTACTGTCGCACAAAGAATAGGTTTATCGTATAACGTGCATAAATCCACTAAAAACGCAAGTTTCCGCATACAACTTCAGCAGCACAAGGGACAAGGTATCTCGAACGGACACGATGAGCGATCCTCATCGCAAGGAGCGCAAGTGGAGCAGCAAGGCAAGTGCGCCGCCGTTGACAACAATTCCATCGGTGTCAGACCAGTTGAAGGCAGGTGCAACGATGGCGGAGAACACTCCGGCCATGGAAAAGCAGCTTCAGTACCTTCGTAAGCTCGAGGAGCGCAATCGAATCAAGAAAAAGCTCGACGAGCAGTCCAAGAACGACAAGGACGTCCTTGACAAGGAGAAAGAGGTGGGGTTCACTACCAACTTTAACGGCGAAAACGCGCATCGCAAAAACAAACACGCAAGGCCGCCCGACAAGACACGAGCCAAGTCTGCCGGCCCCATGAAAGTGCCGTCGCGAACTGCCCCTGTGGCCGCACCACCGTCGTACTTTATATCAGTGGACGAAAGAGCCGACAGCAAGCGTCGATCGGGATCACAGTCTGCTGGAAACCTCCCATTGCATGCACAGGACTCCAGGGCGACCAGCCGACCCAAGCAAAAGTGGGCCAAGTACGAGCCATTATTGACCACTTCAAGTGGTTCGAGAGTAACGTGTCGCTAGACCACAAGGTGTCGCGGAACAACGGGACGGATGCATTGTGTTTTCGCAGCAGCCATCGTCCGCCTCCAAGAACGAAGACAACGATGCCGAGCCCGAGGATTTTGACGATGAGTACTTGGACGAGTCCTTTGAAGAATTTGAGGACAAGCAGGCGGGCGACCTCAGTTTGTGCAAGGAAACCAAACAGGACGGCATAAATGTCGAAGCGAACACTGTCGCAAGACCATGTCGGGATGCTGTGCAGCCCACTCCGTCAATTCATATGGAAGCCGTGGTTCCAGCCGCGCCAGTTGCATTCGTGGAGGAGTCAGCACCTTCGACGACCGCCGTCAACGTGCCTCTCGGTCAAACCACGGCCGAGTTGAATGCGCTCATCCAAGGGCTGAGTCGTGACAAACAGCGTGAGCTAGTTAAAGTGTTGACCACATTCACCAACAGCACCAAACAGTAAGGCGTACTCTCATTGCGCTACGCCCAGCCATAACTTACCTATGCCGTTGGGTAGAGCTTCCGATGTCCATGCTCTGCAGCAATCGATCGCCGACCCTGCGCTGTGGAGCCAGCTGACGGCACCAATCGCTCAACTCACGTCCAACCAGCGAGCATGGGAAGCCGAGATGGCCCGAAAACTCGAGTTCGAACGGGAAGAAAGCGTGCGGCTGATGGCTGAAGCCGAAGCAAGACGAGCCGATCGACTCAGAAAACTCGAAGCCGAAGAAAGGGAATTTGAGGCTCTCATGATGCAACGACGCCAAGACATGCAGCGAAAGCTCATGGAGGCGTCGATGCCCCTCGCCGTGCCGTATCCCATCCCGCCACTTGATGTTTTTGTTCCATCGCCAGCGCAGACGACGTCGCTAGCCCCGTCGAGCCAAGCGACCGAAGGGCCGGCACAAGTCACCACTGTCGCTGCTATAGCTGCAGCACGAACGACTGCAGCGACAAAGTGCGCTATTCGTGATCCACCCCAACAACACATGCCTCCGCCCAACATGGCTACACCGCGGCAAACAGTCAGCCCACCCAAGCCGCAGCAGCCATCCATTCCGCAAGTACCCCTGCCATCTGAAGTGTACATGTCCATGGGGCTTCCCCCCGCAGCCCCTTCCGCGCCCAACCCGTCCAAGCAAAGCACGACAACGCTCTCGAATCCCAAGTCGTGGATCGAAGTCCGCATTAAACTCTTGTCATCCTGGGGCAAAACGCGCCTGGTGGGGTTGACGCAGGTACGACATGTCGGTCGAGTCGAAGAAATGACCGACCGTCCGGCGTTAGATTTGTGTGTACGACATGGACGGCAACGAAGTGGACGTGCCGGTGGAATCGCTGCGGCTGTTCAGCGGTCCATCGGATGGCCAGCCCATTCCCAAGTCCAACAGCATGGTCCGTGACTTGTGTCGGCTTTTCAACGGCATGGCCAACACTTGCAACGACAAGGACATGTGGCTCGGGTACGCTTCGCCCTCACACGCTGCCCACCACACCATCCTGCATTGCGTAGCCGTCAAATCGACGCCCATCCGTTGCAAATTGTATTTGGTGTGCCAGTGGTGCCAAGTAAACTGTGTGTTTGGAACTACAACAGTGTATGGCTCACCATTCTCGTGGGAATCGCACGCGACTTTGACGGCGACGTTTGGACGTAGAAACTGCACGTCGGCGCATGTGCCCAAGACGTTGAAGTGTTTGTCGACAACCAGTGCAAGTGGACCGGGTCGTTGCCGGAAACGTACGGCTCCGAGGTACACCGATCCATCCATGATCGCGAACGAATGGTCGTGCGACGCGTGCGGTCGGGGGTGATTCTTGCCGGTCGCTTGCGGTCCCACAAGCAGAGGAAGATGGACATCAGCGCGGCGAACGAGGTAACTCGATTTTTGCTCTAGGACGAAAACGTGTGCGTATGGATCAGCGTTGCGTCGGCGATGCGGAAGAAAGCGAAAGACGTGCCCAAGCCATTGGCGAACGCCCCCGTCCAAGACAACGCGCCGCACCCCACGACTACGACTTCCGGCCCCATTTGGCTGGCATCGCCATCTGCGTCGACAACCCAACTCGCCCAGAACAGCCTGAAGTTGGACAGTTCCTCGCTCACGTCTCCAGCAACTACGGCCGGACCAACCAATCCGAACGATGCCAAGAGCATGAAGCCCCTTCCGCTTGACTTGCTCTCCTCCGATGCACCGATCATGGCCGGGTCGACGAAAAACCAAACGAGCCGACGCCGCAACGTCGACACGACGAGCATCAGCACCACGGACCTGAGTGCAGCGAGCGTCGCGAAGTCATCGACCACGGCGCAGCTTGAAATGCCAAGCCTGCAATCGTCGTGGGACACGTTGGAGCACTTTAAACGAACAAATCGCAGCCGCCTCGAACCAGCAGGCACAACCACGTCGCGGACGTCCCTCGGCATGCATGGGACTTCGAACGTGACAATGCAGCCCACAACGTTCCTTTCATCTTCGTCCTCCATCCAGCCCGACAACGACGACGTGCGAGCAAGGAGTTCCATCAAGAACTGTCCGTCCGACCTCCTTCGCGCGCCGACACTCCCGACACCATCGCTTGCGATTCCGATCTTGCCCACGGGGCGAAAGCTCGTGTTGGAGTGCCTGTCCACTTGGGGAGATCCTTACTATATTGGACTAAACGGCGTCGACATTTTTGACGACCGCGGACAGCCCGTGGTCGTGTCGGCTCCGCAGGTACATCCATTCCATGTGCATTTCATGACGGTTGGGCATCGGGTAATGGATCTACTTTGTGTAGGAGCAAGTTTCGGCCGTCCCTGCGAGCATCAACGTCTTGCCCGAGTACGCCAGCTCCAACGAGCGCGACCCGCGGGTGGCCACGAATCTGGTACGGCATCGCCCGATTCTGGCGTGTCGAATGATCCAAACCCACACATTTTGCGTCACGCCATGAATGTCTGCATGAATAGGTGGATGGAGTGAACTACACGTGCGACGACTTGCACATGTGGCTGGCTCCATTTACTCCCCATGACGTCCATGCAGTCACCGTCGAGTTTCCTGCGGCCATTACGATCTCCATGCTGCGGATATGGAACTACAACAAGTCTCGCGCCCACAGGTATCGATAGGACCACGTCGACTGCGGGGACTTATTCTTGTAGCTTTCGAGGCGTCCGGGTCGTTCGAGTAGTGCTGGACTCGCAGGTGATCTTTCAAGGCGAGATCCGACAAGCTCCCGGCATTTTGGGCCCTGTCGACCAGTGCTGCGAAGTTATTCTGTTCACGACGGACCAGGTATTTGCAATGTGGATGTGTCGAGCGCCTGCGTGCGGTTTGAAGATTTGAATAGAGTCTGCTCGCTTCTATTGAGCAAATCGATGTGGACCCAACCATGGACGACACGGCGGACGTGGTGCACGACATCCACACAATTCCACGGCCAACCACCGCCGAACAGCGCAACAACCAACGGCCCAAAACGTCGCACACGCCAATCGTCGCGGCGCCATCGGCAACCCTCGATGAGGCCCCCCAGCCGTCCATGGTTCCTGTGGCCTCTGCGAAGGAAACTGTCCTGCACACGTCTCGGTCGACGGCTTCGCCCGCACAAGGGTATCGTGGCCGTGTGTTGAAGCTTATCATTCAGAGCACATGGGGCGACCGACACTACGTCGGTCTCACTGGCATATCTCTGAGGGTTCTCCGTCCAGAAACGAATGTGATTGTCTCGAGTCCCCTGGCCTCCCATCAGCTCCAGGCAACGCCCCGTGACTTGGAATCGGTGCGAGCGCCTTCCATCCAACGTTCTTCCCCAACGATGCCACTTTGATTGTAGCTGGGATACGTCGGCGACCCCAGAACACTGGACAAGGTTGGTACGGCGTGCGCCACTCGAGAGTTTGTAGTTTCGTGACGTGTGTGGGTCCAAATTCTTGTGGCCTTGCTGGCCATCCATCCCAACATCGGTTTTCTCCGTTTAGCTCGTCGATGGCATCAACGTCACTTGCGATGACACGCACATGTGGCTCGTTCCGTTCGAAGGTACCGAGGGACGATGGGGCTGTCCACGATTGTCAATGAATGGCCAGGAGGCAAAGCGGAACTCAGCGTGCACTTGCCAACCGACTCTGTCCTATTTGGGTTGGACGTGTGGAATTACAACAAGAGCGCCGAAGACACGTTTCGCGGCGTCAAGACGGCACTCGTGGTCGTCGACAGCATCTTGGTCGCGACGGTCGCGGTGCGGAAAGCCCCCGGCCATGCGTTGTTCGACTTCAAGCAAACCATTGTGCTGGACGAGTGGGCGCGGTACCCCGGCACTCGTCCCAGCCCATCGCTACCAACGTACAAGACGCACCTTCTCAAACAGGACTACGAGCCACCGCTCCTCCCGACGGGATTTCTTCTCAAGGTACCCATCCCGAAAGACAACTGCACGGCATCACGAGTTGTTGTTCGTGCCATCTAGTTTGTCTTCTGGAGCACGTGGGGCGATCCATACTATATTGGCTTGAACGGCATCGAGCTGTACGACAGCCGGGGCGACAAATTGCCACCGCCGACGCTGGTGGGGGACTCGATGCTTCGTCTTTCATGCGAGAGTGGTGTAGGTGGCCGCGGCGCCGTCGGGACTCGCCGACGTTGACGTGCAGGACGACATCCGCGTCGTGCAGAACCTGTTTCTCGGCGTCAACAATACGTGGGATGCGGCCAACGCATGGCTTGCTCCGCTAGCATCGTCGTTGGGCCGAAGCGAAGGTACGTCCTGTGGAGCTCTGCAGCAGGCGCTAACTTGGCACTTCTCCGTGTTTCATAGGAAATGTCGTGTTTGCAGGGTTCGACACGCCCGTGACGCTGTCGATGGTCAAGGTGTACAATTACAGCAAAACACCGGACCGCGGCGCGCGGGAGATTGAAGTGTACTTGGACGATCTCAAAGTGTACATGGGATCGCTGCGCCAAGCCCCGCCGCCGCCTGGGATCACGCGACTCGGCAAGGTCCAGCAGGGAGTCGAATTTGGACAACCCATCTTGTTTACGCTCCACCCAGGTCAAGTTGAGGTAGGTTTGGCAGACTGGGCATGGCTATGATGATGGGAGTGTTAGACCGAGAAGCGAAAAGTAGTCTACTGCGGCAGCGAAGATCAAGACGTGCTTTGCATCAACGAAGGTCAAGTCATCGTGGAATCCAAAGCGATGTATCGGTCGCCCGATCCAGGAGCTGAAGGCGTCGTTGTCGATTTGGACAAACGGCCGACCACAGCCATGTGCCGAACGTAGTCTCAAACGAACAGAGCGATCACGCAGCTTGCAAACTCTGTTTCGTGCATACGGGTGCCGCAACGGTCTGTGGGACAGTGGGGACACAGGGAAATCTATCGCAGTGACGTACACAGCCGACACCTTCAAACGTGTGCTCAATTGCAGCCTTAGCCAGTTGAATCACCGTACTTGGCAGCTGTGCCTTTTCTCTCTTATCGCTCCGCGGGTTGTCATGGCTCTGCTTGTCCGTGTTGGTGGCGCCAACATCCGGCGCGAAATATTTATTCAGATGCACCGATTATTTGGACTATTTATGATGTACATAAATAAATCATTATTTTTCAAAAGTGTTTGGCCGTGTGAAGTTCGGACATCTGTTCGAACACATGAAGGCGACTGTCGGTGGCCGTGACATCCTGCGATTCTGGCGCTCGCATCACATCAAGCCGTTGCAGGAGAATGCCGTGAGCGGGAGGGCAGGGGCACGAACGAGCATGGACAACGAGCATTCAGGCACAAGGAATGCTCGTCGAGCACGCACGATGGATCGACTATTGACACTGTTGACGTGGGCATGCGTTGTTCGGGCCATTGCAAGGGTAGCGACAAGATACAAAGTATGCATGTTTGAATGATTGTTACAGAAAAATCATGCCATAGTTGTGAAGTTGGGTGGTCGATGTTCTCCTGTCTGACAACGTTGTGGTGGCAGTAGCGTTGGTGGTCGAGCGATGTTGCAGCAGCGCTTGACAAGCCAGAGGCAGCGTCGTGCAGTCCGTGAGATGCTTGGCAAGAGTAGCGCATTCGGCGTGTGAGATGACAGCGATGTCTTTGGGAGGAACGTTGTCTTGTATGGTGCGAGGGAGTAGCGTCAAGTGCACTTGGAACACCATGTCGGCCAAAGGTTGCAATTGTCAAAGTGAGAAAACTATACATCAGCAACCCAGAAATTGACATATATAAATTGCAATATTCCGAAGTATATAAAAATCAAGATATAGTGGAGAAAATCAATAAAATGCAAGACAATTTGTTCACGTACGAGCCAATCACGTGCGAGCAATTCAAGTACGGAGGTCGTTTCACTCTTGTCGGTTGAGTGGCACCAGTCACCCACGGACGCGGCCACGGACGGCCACTTTGACGGCCTTCCGCGGCTCGAATGGAGTCCCCAAGGCTGCAGCATTTAAGCAACATGCACAGTACTGGAAGCGAATGCGCATTCTGAAGGTTTTCGAATCAACGAACAAGCTAGTACGTGTGCTTGGGTTGTATGTCGCCGCTGTCTTGGCGAAACGTACACACGCAAAGCAGGACATGTCGGGCTAAGCTGTGCTCTGACAGTCGTGTCTTTTGTCGACGATTCATCCGCACCACCTCGCCCGATGCATCCTCACTGGAGAACGGGACCAAGGGCTTACTTTAACTGCCAGATTCCTTCAATGCAACGGAGCGAACGCAAGGAGATCTCACGAAAGCGTCGTAGTCTGCATCACTGCAGCAACCGACCATCGACGCATGATACGAACGCGAGTGCAATGCCCAATGCATTCAATTTCGTCGAACTTACAAGCCGTGTTAACGCTCCAATTGTTGGAGCTTTGCGAGGTGCTCTATTGAGTCGAGTACCTGTTGGATGTGTCCTGCTATACTCCGCGCCTTGGTCTGATGCACGTCGCGCTGCTTGGTCAAGACCTGGATGCAATCGGCCACGACCGTCGGAACGTCCTTCGCAGGCACTTCCATGTACACTTGCAAACCAATATGCACAATTACGTTCGTCTGCGGGGGCACTTTGACCTTGATAAAGCACTGTTTTCCCAGATCCGCCTGGAGTTTCCACGACTTGTCCACGGCGTCTTTGGCAGCCTTCGCTTGCACGAGTTCCACGAGGTTCTGATACTCGGCGATCTGTTCGTTCAACGCATCGCGTCGCGCCAGGGCATCCGTGAGCTGTGGCCGCAGAGTATTCTCGACAAACGCCGCGTATTTCTCCAGCACGCCTTCCATCTCGTCCGGCCACTAATGTCAACGTTCCGTGCAAAATGCGATAAGATCGTACTTTTGAGGACCCACTGTGAATTCACTCATTTTACCTTATTCAAGTACCATGAGTGAAACAGCTTCAGTTTA
>NW_008580151.1:309823-311757 GCF_000520115.1 Aphanomyces invadans
GGATGGTTGCAGCAGCGCGTGCCAGGTCTTCTGTTCTCCGCAGTGTGGCAACCAAGGTTCTGTGTGGTCAAACAACAAGGTCCTGGCGCTCCACAATTGCACGTTTACAAGACGGAAGGCACAGTCAATGGAACGCTGGTGTCGAGTTTGTCGTTGGATCGCGTGCATTGCCACACGTACCACGGACCATCGAAGCTGCCGTATGTCCTCGAAATCCAGTCGCACACACGGAAAGCCTCCTCCCTAGCCACGTCCACCGCGCTGTTTGCAATACAGTCAGCGCGGCTGTTCCAGTCGTGGAGAGCTTACTTCATGGCTCTCCCGGGGATTCAAGTATCAGGGACCAGCAGTGGATCGATCAGCCGTGGCGTCCCTGCGGGCATGTCTCCGCAGCCATCGCATCAACAGACGCCGGCGGCCTCGTCTACTGCAGCTCGTGCGTCAATCACACACGCGCTCATGGATGCAAGGGCATGTCACAAGTGCCTGGACACCTTCTTGACGGCCTCTGCGGTGCATTCCATTGACATTGATGGCACCGAGGTGCAGCGACATTTACAACTGCTCCTCCATACCAAATGGCAGTCGGACGAATTGGCGAATGATGGCGTTAACATGACGTGGAGGGTGAATGAAACTCAAGTTGACCACGTGCCACATCGAGCTGTTCTCGTAGAAGCGAGCCCCTTCGGGTGGACGTGGACTGTTGTCGACGTCTTCTCGACCAACTCTACGACGACGTCGTTTCGGTGGAGAGCGGAAGGCTACTTCACTGGCCGCTTCGACGGTCAGCTGGGCGATGGCCAAGTGCTAGAGCAAGACGGGTTTGGCCAGTACAACAGTCAAGAAAGTCGCATGGACCTGTACTACAACCCTTGCAAACTCCTTTCTCGCCTGGAAGAGTATGCTGCAAGTGCCAAGCGTAGACTCGGAACGTTTGCAGCCTAGCACGTCCTTTATTATGAATGCCCCTTGCTGGTTTGGTCGTGTTTGGGAGGTAAATTACACGATCTCGGTATGGCAAACGTGCTAAGTACTGGAAGAGCAGACTCGAGTGGTGGCAAGTGACCAAAAAGTGGTTGCATAGTGGTGGCGCTCTATCTATCAAGTGCATAGGGGTGATGATATTTGGTTTTCAAGGGCTACTTGGATGCAGCGAATCGATGGTAGAGCAGCTGCGCATGTCAATTTTCACACACGGCAGGCTCCGGTGTGGCTCCTCCACAGTCACGATTTCCCCGCGAAAAAAGATCGATGTGGCCGCAGTGTCAGCTTTCAACAAACACCGCAGACACTCTTCTCCAGCTCTCCATCCATCGCATCCGTCCAGGCATACACCAGACAAGGGTGTAACTTACCACAATTTATTCGGCTGGCGCTAGTCATGGCACATCTTGCTGTCCCAGCTCTTGTGAAGTGTCTCAGCGCACTAACTCCTTGGTGCAACGTGCGCAGCGCACGGAGGCAGACGATGACGAAGCAGTCGGCTCTAGCGGGTCGGCCATTCACGTTGCCACTCGTTGTCCGTTTTTCCACATCGGATGGCCCGTCGAAACCGCCAAACCCCACGGAATTCCATCAAACCAAAGAAATAGAAATAACCAATAACATTGCGCATTTAGAATTTTAGCGAATTAGAAAATAATTTATTAAGCTTTGTTTAATTTTTTAGTTCCTTTTTAAATTATTTTTCTCATTATAATCAATATCATTATATCGAAAAAAATATTGATAATTATTATTTTTCTATTTGAAATTTTTTCTTTTTTAGATATATTTATATATTTATTAATCATAAAGAGTTATATGTTATGCTATTTTTATCTATCTACCTCACGAAAAACAATATCGTAGACTTATTCTGAAAAATTATCCACCAATTACAGGTAGTGTTGACGCAACTTCCAAATCGAGCATCCATCTTAGGATACACT
>NW_008580151.1:319594-321126 GCF_000520115.1 Aphanomyces invadans
CCGCCATCGTTTCGCGTGTCCAGTCACGGGCATGTTCTTCATCGAAGGTGTGCCAATGCCCCACGGCGACTGCATCCATCACCGATGCGCGGCTAGGAATCACGCGAATCATCATCAAAGACGGTGACCGACATACCGTTGGATTCGCACAAGTGTTGCATGAACTTGGACTGAACGGCATGCAGAGTTCTCCTCCCATGCCCGACACAGTCCTACGCTACGTCGCATCGGACGCCGCAACGAAAGCTACCATGGAAGCAGCTCCTCGGCGACCACCTGCATGATACCTTTCCGACCTCTTTAACACGCACACGTGACATCTATATACAGTCCGCGCCACTCAAATAGGACAATTAGTATTTTCATGATAACTTTGCCATTTTTGCTCCAAATTGCGTCAAATTGGCACCAAAATCACCGTATTGATGAGCTCTATCGAATGACACTTGTTTCAGGGCCAATGGAGCTGGAGTAATCGTGAAAAATTGAAATTTGAGTGCGACAGTCAAATAAGAACAAGTCATGAACATGTGCAAATAAGCATTGATTGATCGAGCAAAACAATCCTAGTACTTCGTCTTGCCCCCATTGGCGGCCACATCCTGAATGCAACGCTTCGGCATGGACTTGATCAACTTCTTCAGGTACGAACGCTCGATACTGGACCAAACAGCAGTGATCGCCGCTCGGAGGTCTTGTACGGACTGAAACTGTCGCCCGTTTTCATAGATCTTGCGAGCAAGCACGCCCCAGACATTCTCAATTGGGTTCAAGTCCGGCGACAGTGCTGGGTGTTTGAAGAGCTTAACATCTTCAGCCGCCAGAAAGTCCTTGACCTTCTGGGCCGTGTGGATGCTGGCGTTGTCTTGCATGAAGACGAACGATTCTCCATAGTGGCGACGCCCGAACGGCAAAAGGTGCGTACGCAGTGTCTCAATGTACTTGTCGCTGTTCTGACGACCTTGAAGGAACGCCAAATCAGTGCGGCCACGGCGCAAAAAGCCACCCCAAACCATGACGCTGCCGCCGCCGGAGCTTCTGGTAAAAACGAGTCCTTCTCACGGCGCAAGTCGTGCCAGTAGAATTGGAATCTATCTGGTCCGTCGAGATCGAATTTCTTCTCGTCGGACCAGACGATTCGGCTCCACTTGGGCAGCTTGGTGATGTGCTTGGCGGCGTACTCCAGGCGGGCGACTCTATGTCGTGGTTGCAGGTTTTGCTGGTGCTTGCGCTTGGTGTAGCGAACATGACGTGTACTTATTTGACTGTCGCGCCCAAATCTTGGGTTTCCCGCGATAACTCCAGCTCCATTGGCCCTGAAACAGGCAGCAATCGATAGAACCAATCAATGCGGTGATTTCGGTGCTAATTTGACGCAATTTGGAGCAAAAATGGCAAAGTTATACTAATTGTCCTATTTGAGTGGCGCGGACTGTAGATAGTGGAATGTAAGGGCCTGGTCGGTGAAGGCTTTTGTGCAAGCCTGGCTTGTACAAAACGCATTTGATTGGCGAAACTATCCGTAATCCGAA
>NW_008580151.1:321235-323374 GCF_000520115.1 Aphanomyces invadans
ATCTGCGCGTCCATGCTCACGCGAGCGCTGACGCCAAACAAGGCCAAGCTCGATGGTGTTGGAGTCATCAAGCCCCATGTGTGGAAGACCCGCGTCGGTCTGCTGGACATGGACCTGAATGTGCACTTGAACAACGCGTCATACCTCTACAACATGGAACTCGCGCGGTGGCACTTGTCTGGGTACACCCTCCTCGTCATGCATGGTTCTCGTGCTAAACGACGTTCTTGCTGTCTCGGTAGGCTGAATGGAATGCTCCATCATTGCTTTTCGAAGCGGTGGATGCTCCTCGTCGGGTCGCAGAGTATTCGATATCGCCATTCGATTGCACCGTTCCAGGCGTACGAAATCCACTCGGACATTGTGCATTGGGACGACCAGTGGTTTTACTTTATACATCGGTTTGTGTGCCCGACAACGGGAAAGCTCTTTGCCGAAGGTTAGTGTCCACCGTCGCGCGGATGGCCATCCAGTAACGGACGTAGGGCTCACTCGAGGCATGGTCAAGGACTCGAACCGGCAAACCATCAAGTTCATAGACGTGACGAAACAATTGGGACTCGGCACACCAGCCTCCAAGCCCATGCCTGACGTCGTAAAGACATTTTTGGAATGGGACGCCGCCACCAAGGCCAGCACGGCAGCGTGGAATCCCGCTGACCACATCGATGATAAACGCCCCAAGTTTCTTCAAGGCGTCAACTTCATCAAGTAGTCACCCGAGCCATCGCATTTTGTACAAGTTACGAGGCTAATCTTTTCGTATTTCATCGCGTGCAGAAGTTCACCGGTCGAAGCAACATGGACAAGGCGATCGACATATGTAGACTTTGAGTGGCCTAGCAGGCTGTGGTGATGGACAACAACGCTTTCGCTTGGAGATCGGTCAGGCCATCGGTGTAGAGCGCATGCAGCTTGTGGTAGTGAGGGGGCCAACTTGCGATCCCTGGATGCCAAGCTACCCCTCTTCAAGTAATTCAACAAGCTCCGGCCCTTGGATAAAAACCACAACAAGGCGACGGAGCTACCGATCGAGTTAGGCCGGGCTCTCGCGCTGCGTTGCTCTCGACATGTTTAACAACTCGCTCGGGGCATCGCACCACGAGCATCCAGAAGTGCTCCTGCCATCGTAGAAGAGACTAGGCATCACGATGGTCGATCTCACAGCCTAAGAGCCACGGATCCTCGCTGCACTTTCAAAGCTTCGTATGTTAAATGCCGCTGTCTTGGTCGCCGACGCTGCCCGAACAACAACTCTACTGTACTGTGTGTGACCCGTCCTCAAAGTGCATTCCGAGGAGCTAATTGGCTGAAACGTGGTCCCGTGAGAAAACCACAGTGTCACTACTCTTTGAGGTCAACAGCCATCTCCAACAGTCGAGTGGTCATGATAATGCTTACCCTTCAGGCTGTGATGTTAAAGGTGCTTGAACACCGTGGTGACAACAACTTTAAGCTTCCTCATCTACAAAAGGGTGCGTTAAGACGTGCTGACAGACTCATGGTGAATCTGTCCTGCCCAGTGTCACTACTCTTTGAGGTCAACAGCCATCTCCAACAGTCGAGTGGTCATGATAATTTTGTCCAATAATATACATTCATTTTCTTTTCATCCAATCATATTAATATGGTGGCAGTAATAGCAAACAACAATGATTTTGTTATGGTGGCAGTAATAGAGAGTTTTAGCAAGTCTAATTTCCTCACACTTCAGACTTGAACTTCGTTTCGAATTTCGAAGACTGCAGACTTCACTCGAAATCTAGTCTGCAAATTGATTGACGATGGGCAAGGCCATGCACAAGCAGCTTGCTTGGAGTGCGGACATGGACCTTGCCTTGCTTCGTGAAGTCGTTCGAGTGGAGCCCTACGACGGCGAGTACGGCACGCTCACCGTGCGGTGGAAGACCATCGCATCAAGTCTGTCGACGCTCTTCGAATGCGACATCCCGTACCGTTCGGCGCGCGACCATTTCGAGTCGATGGTTGAGAGGTTCAAGTCGACGGACAAGGCGCAGCGATTATGGGGCACGGGCAGCGAGGAGGAGGTCACTGAGCTCGTGCAGCTGCTGCAGGACCTCGTCGACAGACAAGCGGCGTCCGATGAGGCCAAGAAGTCAAAGAAGGAGAAGGAGCAGC
>NW_008580151.1:332717-354385 GCF_000520115.1 Aphanomyces invadans
GCCAAGCGCACGGGAAAACTTGTGCGGAGTGCGAACCAACAACACAATTTTCACATGAGCAAGACCACGACATAGCAGTTGTTTTCAACAGGACCGAGTTGCCGGCACCAGTGCAACCTAAACAAAGGTGGCGCCACGTGAAAGAACTCAAGCACAAAGGTCAGAGAAAAGCAAAGCGCTGCGTTGTTCGCGTCAATGTCACTGGCAATTCCCAACGCCTGCAACACTACGCAGCATCCGATAGAGTGTGCATGAACCGACGCGTTGGTGCTGGCTATGGGCACAGCGTGCCATACCAAGAACGATCGCACGATGTCGGACTTGCCCATGCTGAAAGCGGTGGAGGTACTCGTTGTGGATGGATGTACAACCAAGACCACACGTGCATGGCATGGCTGTATTTGCTTTGCGTGGTCAAGTCGTTTCGTCAACATAAAGATCGCCGCTCGACTTGCATTCCATTTGCCGACTGACCAACAGTTGAAGCCGCTCTCGCCTCCAGCTCCTCGACCGCCTCTGCTGAAAAAACGAGCTAGGGAAATGCCACCAACTCGGCCGTCGGATCCGACGCGGCTGGCCAAGCGATTTCGCCATTGCAGAGCACATCATGCACCACGACGAATGTCCATGCGTACAGCACGTGTCTGCTCTCATCCATGAAGCACTCCGAAACTCTTCAGTTGGGACCGAACCAGGAGATCGTCGCGTTGTTTCTTCGTTGGGCAGTGCACCGAAAGTGAACTGTGCTACGCCCACCTCATACGACCCGGGGCGGGGCACCCTTGATGTGCTCGACGCGTTCATCTGGGGCTCCCATGACCACCAGGGCGTCAGGACTCTCGGCCTTGTCTTTATGGCATGACACGTGGAGGGCTCGTCGACCTGTCGTGCACCGACGTGAAGCTCCTCGCTCTTGTCCGTCCGTACCGTCCATCGCCACCTCTCAAGCCTCGGCCACCATCCATTGTTTCGAGGACGTTGGACAGCTCGCCGGCAAGCGTCGATACCCGTGAAATGCGTGGGATAGGTGTCGGATCTCGACCGTACACGTGACTTGCGGTCTTCGAGTATTGTGCGTTGTTGTCACTGCCGAGCTACAAAAACGCCGTGTGGGGAAGAAGGACAATGGATCCCCGGAGCTATACCGCCGGAGGCTCGCGCACGGCGTTTGCTCTTGGCACACCCAACGACGCAATGCAGACGTTGGCGAAGGATGCAACGCGTACTACGGCATTGTCTTTTATGAACAGATCCAACAAGAGTATGCTCCCGTGGGCCCGAGGCCCGTACTAGAGGGGACAACAACAACCCACGGTCGCCTGCGACGCCAACCTCTTGACATTCCTTTGTCAAACCGTCGCACACACCGATTCCATCGAACGGTTGCTATCGCGTCATGAACGATCCTCGGGTGCGTTTCGCTCGACGCGCGTGGTGTGGTGGCCGGACGTTGAGTGGCCCCTTTCGTCACCATGCTCCTCGTCGGGTCGCACCGCATCCCGACCCGACACTCGACGATGGAAGCCAGTCCATTCGGAGAATGTGCAACGAGTGGTCTTCTTTGCACACAGGTTTGTGTCGTCGTCGATGGCGGAACGACGTTCGTGTTTCATCTTCACGAACGTGGCATCAGGACCTTCTCGGGTGTCCAGGCGTGGGGCATCATGGACACAGGAGGCGCGACATCGTCGAGACGTTGTCCAGGAAATCGCGCATTGTTGTTTCCCGTGGCCAACGGTATTGCCAACATGGTGCGATCGGCTTTGGGACGCCGCGACCTGAGCCAGCAACGCCGCGTGCACACCGCATTCCAGCACGTTGTACAACCCGACCGAAACCCTGGCCAAACGTTTCGTGCTCTCCCCGCCGGCCCCCCAGCCCCCGTCGCCCTTCATCCCAAGCCGCGTTGGTCCTACTGCGACGTGGAAATCCTCCCGCGACGTTTTCATTTCGTTCACTTGCATCTCGTTCGTCGTGTCGAGGCATCGCGCCCGTGACGCGACGCGTACTACAAGAACACACCGGGAGAAACATGCATGTTTTCAAATACGTCTCGACTCCATGTGCAATGTCAGCCCGCTTGTCAGGCCTCATGCGATCACGAACCGCGAATTGCTCAGAATCTTGACTTCGAACGTCATGGACTGGATCTCGCGCTTCCTGGAATCGTACAAGTGGATGACCCCATCGACGTCCTGCGCAACGATGCACAGGTCGCTGTTGGAGTCCTTGGAGTCGGATGTAATAGGTTTGACGGCGCCGAGGGAGTCTTCGTCGTCGTCGTCCTTGAGCTCCGTTGTTGTGCTCTTGTTGGACCTTCGAAGGGTCAGCGAAGACGGTTTGTTGTCTCCATTGCCATGTCCATCTTTGCGCGGGTCACCAACACTGCCGCCGCACTCTGATATGGGGGATAGCGTGCTGTTGCTCTCGCCGTTGACCGTGATCATGGCGACCGACTTGGTCAGCATCGCGCGGACGTGCTTGGGGTTCTCTGGCAGGCCAAAGCACAGCGTGTGGCACATGAGGAACCACTGGAACGTGCACAGGGCACGGGCTTGCACGATCACCGCTTGGTTCTTGTAGTCGGCGAGATCATGGAACGAGTAGCACATCTCGCACAAGATCGACGACGAGTTGTACATGGCCTGTCGAGCGAGCGAGTTTTGCGACAGCCGGCGCCACTTGTTCCAGTTGAGGAGGCGGTCCGCGGACAGCATGACAAACAAGTTGACGAGCATCACGAGCATCATGCTCGGATACGACCGAATGAACCAGGACGAGAAAAAGTCGACGCGGATGCTGTCGAGGTCAGCATTGGTCGACGACAGCGTCGCCATGTCCGAGTTGCCGTACTCGATGTACTCGGTCCGCTGCATAAGGAAGATGGCGGCAAAGTAGATGTACAAGACCGAACTAAAGTTGAAGAACCCGACGACAGAGTTCGATCCGTTGTACCGGGACATGCTGACAAAGTTGACCACGACCTTGGTTGCTTTCACGATGAAGCAGTTGATCCAGAGCCATCGAAACTGGATCGCTGCCATTTGGATGTCGATCCACCGGTTGTCGCCTTCAATATTCCAATGGTACACGAGGCGCGAGTACGTCATCGAGTTTTTCTCGTCGAGGAGGACCGCCACCACATACACCAGGACAAACCAGTCGCTGTTCAAGCAAAAGTTGGCAAATGTAAACGTGTGGCTGCTGTACCGATACAGCGGCGGCGCGAGGGTGTGGACTACGCGCTTCCACGCCGTGTCGACGGTCCCGGTTTCCGTCCACCGCGTGGTTTTCTTGCTCGTGGCAAACGACACGAGCGCAAGCACGAGCGCGATGCCCCGAAGGTACAGCGACGATTGCGTCCCCGACGACCGCTCGAGAATGGCCCCCAGCATGTGGTATTCGCCTTGATACGCGTGGCTAGACGTGACGACGAGCGAGTGCGTGGCGGGGTCGACATAATACGACGACTTGCACACGTCCAAGCCGAGCTCAATCACGGGGTCGCACCCCGAGCAAAAGGCGACGGCGTTGAACCGGTACATGGACACGTTGGCGACGATGGTTTCTCCAACAGGAGGGATCTCCACGGGTGTAGTCAGCCGCATGTCGACGTCGACCCGCGCGGGAATAAAGCCGAGGTAGGCTAGGTCTCTGTATGATGCGTTGGGGGGAGGGGGCTCGTCGGGGGCGGTGAAGTAGTTGTCGAGCGTATTGCCTCGAACGAGTTGCATGTAGTTGTACACGACTCCGAGGTTCATGGTGGTGGAAGTCGTATTGGGGGGGAGGGGGTACGACTGGACGAGCGTACCACAAATGCCGTTGGCGGCACTGTCGATGTAGTGCGCGCCGGCAGTCAGGACGTAGTCGGTGGGGTCGCGGATGTAGCACGAGTCCATGATGTAGTGAATCAAGAACATGCCGCCTTCCGACATGGACTCGACGTTGGCCAGGTCGGGAAAGGCAAACGTGCGGGAGAGTTCACTGGGCTCAGCGAGGTTGATCAGAGGCGTGAGGAGGTAGTTGGAGTTGCCGAGGTAGTTGATGAGCTCCCAGTTGTTCATGATCACGTCAAACCCCACAAAGAAGACGCTCGTCAGCCCAAGACACATTTGGACGACGGAGGGCACCCAAGACAGCGACAATGCAATCTGTTTCAGCGGAATCATACCAACCTAACGACGCCAGTCTGCCCCAGTGTGGTTGCGTCTGCGTCTTGATCAATGCACCCGGCGTGGTTTCTCAGTGTATTTTTACTCGCGACGGGTGGCATGGTCAGCAGACACATTCAGGTATTTTTGGCAGTCCGTTTCCTTCAATATGCAACAGCCGAAGTCGATGGGCCGCCAAGTCGTCCATGGGATCGTATTCGACACGCCAAAAGGACAAGGGCATGCTTCACGTGCGACGGAATGCGCGGTGTACCAACTCGAACCGGTTGTGTCAACAAGGCGCGCCCCTGCCGGCTTTTTCCCATTCATGGGCAGGACAACACGTCAGGACGGACGGACGTGGCTCGTTCACGAGCAAGATTCATGTGAACCCCACGAATTGCATGCGTGTCTGTGTTCCCGATTCGATGGAGCATCGTCCTGTCGTCACAATTGTGGTGACGGGTCGTCCAGACGGACGGAGGTCGCGGCGAAGCAACAGTTTGAATCGCTCTCGGCATGCGAGTACACGCATGGACCGCGACGACGTCAAATCAGGCAGTCGTTGTCCAGGTGTGACCTCCAAACTTCAATGGCCCTCCAGCCGTCCAGGCCCTTGGCCGACAAGGTCCACACAGGAGCAGCTGTACCGACAGTGCTGTTCAAATGAATGGTTGTCGAGGCAATGGATGGTGGGAGCAGCATGGCGTGCTCTCATCGCGTGAACTTGTCCGCCGAACGATGGGCACTAGGACAATCGAAATGCGCCAGTTGGGAATTCCCAACACCAACCTCGTTGACCAACAACGTCAAGACTCTATGTGCATCCAAACGTCGGTCCAGTGGGAATCCCAGCGTTGGTGGGAGTTCGTGAAGTCGAGGCCACCTGCGTCGACGACCTCGTCACGCCAACCGGTCCACAGCATGTCATTGCGACGTCCGCCTCGGCCATCGCTGGCGCCTTGGGATTGGCCTTTACCACGTCCAGGTTGAAGTGCGCGGGCCGACGCCATCATGTACGTATAGCCTACGTGCAAAATTCGTGTGGATATATATCATGTCGTAAAAACTACCAAGCAACGCAGTGAGACTTATTCATTCGTAGCCTTCTCACTCGACGCGTCAATGTACGGGATCCATTCATCGACGGAGACGGCATCGTCATGGCAAGACGTGTTGAGTCAAAAACGGAGTAGCAGTGTGCCATCGTCCGAATGCACCAACACGATCGCATTCGATGGCTTGTACACGTCGCTCGAGGGTGCGCTTCACCGTCGACGACGACGGTAGCCTCATGGACGCCAAGTGGACAATCCAACCACTGTAGATTAGGAACCACACGTTGGGAGGCAATGAGCCAACAAAGTTCATGTCAGGGCCGGTGATCCCTTGTTTGATACCGTAGGCCATGACGGCAATTCCTTTCGACAGAGGCAGCTGCATGAAGACGTTCGCCATCGCTCAGGCGACATCCTCACACAGGGCCTCAGGAAGGACGCCCCTTGAGGGCCAAAACGTCATGGAATTCGTCGTGCGACTTGGAGTACTATACGGCTCTGTCGTGAACCAGGGTCGGTGACAACGCGGAAGTTTGTTCGCGGGACGAAGGCTGATCGCAGCCAAGGCCTGCAATCCGACAGTCTTGACTTCCACCAAGTCTTCCCACAAAGCAAGGTGGAGGACGCCATCAAGGGCTTGGTTGAGCCAGAGTTTGTTGGGTGGAAGCACTAGCAACTCATAGACGCTTGCACCAAACATGAAGTATCAGGTTGGCGTGGTCGATTGCCGTCGGCAGCAGGCCAAGCGATCGCAGGGCCTTTCGTTCCGTGGCAGAAAGGTTGTGTTCAATGAAGAGTGGTCGCATTTCGTTCATGCTTGCAATCAAGAGAGCTTGCGTAGAGAAGACGGTGTCAAACCATCGGGGGCGACGCAGTGTGTTGGGCGATTTGAGAGTGCATATACCATGCGGTATGGAGATGCATGATGTCTTGTCGCTTTGAAGCACGTTGCAGCAACGAGCGGCCAGGGATGTCCGTGGAAGGCTTTGGTGGCGGACATGAGGCAATATGGACCTTGCCGCTGGAAACCCTGACTTTGAGTCGCAATTGAAGGCACGACTGGTTGAGGCGTCCGCTGTCGTTTTTCGATTGAAATGGATACGCCAGCACCATCACACTGGTACGACGTAATACCTGTCTCGTCGAGCTAGACCCCACGATCACCACGACTTCCCTGTCGTCTTGGGCTCCTCCTTTGGAATGTCATGCTCAGCATTCAATTCTTTTGGTATACCGCTCTGGTTTCAGTACTGCTGCGCCGCCCACTGCTGGGGTTTCCATCCTATCCCATCAACGGGATGGGCGAAAGCGAGCTGTGTGTCTTGGATCTGGAATCGAATGGAAATTTAAACCTGACCCAATGATAGCACCTTGAACGACAGTCCCTTTCGCCACGGCGCGGTAGGGTGCAGTACTGGGGGAGTCTCTTTCCCGTACGAGTGCTTGCCGCCGCGGCAAATTGGCCGCAAACACCGCACCATGACGAGAGCAATTCAGCAATGCCGCTTTTATTGCATATTTATAGCCAATGAAATGATTTTAACTAATTTCGGGCATTTTTTATATAGGGCAGTCACCTACACATTAAAATGACAAAAAAATGCAACAAAATTCGTCCGAGCATCTTAGTTGACCGCAGCTCAGCCGCCAGTCGAGACGGAACCAAGCATGCTGCTGTCCACACAACTCACGGACCACCTCAAAGTGTACTTGACGCTTCTTCTGGATGCGAAAGACCTGCTCTCTCTCTCGCTTGTGTGTCGCAGTACGTTCGTCCGCCGTCTGTCGTCCCCATCTTCGCTGATTTGACGTGCGATAGCCTGGTATATCTTTTGCAACGAAGAGGTAAGCTGTCGATGGTTGCAGCCGTTGTGTGACGTTGTCATCGCAGCCATTGTGGATGATTCAAGTCCTTCGCAAGCACCAAGGGAACTTTACGTACCATTCGTTTGCGTGGAAGCATGTGTACTTTCGGCCACGGCCATTGTCGCCGTCCGATACGTCACCGCCGCCTCCTCCTCGACCGTCCATTTCAATGCCGACAAATGCATTCACATCAGATTTTCTCTATCGGCGCTATTGCCGCTGCCACATGAACGTATCCACATTTACGCCGCCTTGCATCGACTCCCGCATTCCTCGCGTGGCCATCGCGGGCGTCACCCCCACGACGTTCTTTCGTGAATTCGCTCGTCGTCCTGTGCTTCTTACCGACGCGATGGCATCTTGGCCCTCGTTCACCCCAGGTTTTTGCGCATATACACCGCCGCAACCTTGGAGCGTTCAAACTCTGTAGGGTCCCCAAACCAGTGGACAATGGAGAAGTTGGTGGCTCGTTTCGGCGACATCTTGTGCCGTGTGACCCACAACCTAGACGTGAAGGCCGCCGTTCGCATGACGCTGTCCGACTTTGCCGCGTACGCCGCCGCCCAGCATGACGACTCGCCACTGTACATCTTTGATCCGCACTTTGGCGCGTCGATGCCATCCCTTCTCAGCGACTACGTTATCCCAAACGTGTTCAACGAAGATTTGCTTGCGGTTCTTCCGCTTGAAATGCGTCCAGACTTTCGATGGCTTGTCGTTGGTCCCGCCCGGTACGAGCCTTTGTCGAGACACCCTCGTCGATCTCGTCGCCGGGCACACGTGGTCCTTCCCGATTCCAGGACATCACGACGACTCACGTTGTCATGGTAGTTCGGGCGCTTCATGGCATGTCGATCCTGCCAAGACTTCTGCATGGAACGCGCTACTTGTCGGGCGGAAGCGGTGGGCACTGTACCCACCTGGACGTTGCCCACCAGGGGTGACCCTTCTGGTACAAGTCCCTCGATCGCGGCATCACGTTGTTGTGGTTGCTGTGTGTTTTCCATCACGACCAACCTGACTGGAGCGTCCTCGGTGTTGCTGAGATATGTTTGTCCAACGTGTACGGCATAGGATGAAGACACGGCATCCCCAGCCACGTCGTCCCTCGATTGGTTTTTGCACGTGTACCCGACGTTGTCCGACGCCGACCGCCCGTTCGAGGTAACGCGCCTTGTCCGCTTCATCCGTCGTCGGAAGAGCACATGTCCTGGTATCTCAAGTGTGTTGTGGTTGCTCCCAAGGTTGTCCAAGAGCCTGGCGATGTCATTTCGGTGCCAAGTGGGTGGTGGCACGTCGTGCTCAACTTGGAATTTACCATTGCTGTGACTCAAAACGTTGTTGGTAAAGTGTGCCCAGCGACATTGGTCCATGGCGTGAATCCGTGGCAGCTAACGTCCCATCGAGTAGATTCGCACAACGTGACCTGCTTTGCGCACGACTTGATCGCGGATGGCAACGTCGAGCGGTTGACGCACATCCGTTCGCTTGTGGCCCCGTACGTCCTTCCATCCAGCCACTGCACGGACCTTCCCTCTCGGGTCGTTGAGTGGTTGTAGAACCCACCCGTCCCTCGGCCATTTGCTATCTCTCCACACTATGCCGGTGGACGAAGGGTACTTGAACGAGCCGGCCATGGTCCAACATGCGTTTTCCGAAACGACGACGTGGCAGCCACGCATCCGCAGTGTCTTTGCCGATACCCCCAACTTGGTGAACGCGATAGAAGCCCACCTGACGCGCCACCCGTGGACGCGACCGATTCAGGCGCTTACGTCCCGAGTGAACCCAACGTTTAGCGTCCATGATCTGTTTGTGGTCAAATGGTTCAGCCCACTCAACCGGCTCTGGGGCGAATGCCATGAAGCGCATGTGCTGACCTTGGATTTTCCCAAACTCCAGAGCTCGTCCACGGTACGACATGCACCTGTCGACTTGTTGGTTGACGTGGAGCTTTTTTCTGGGATGGCTTGGATGGTGGCGGGCTTACAGAAGGACGATGCTGTGGCTAATATTGTGATGGCCCTGTGCAGCCAGGACAAGGGCCTCAAGACAGCCCCAACCCAAGCGCTTTGTCGCGACTGCTCGAAGCTGCCTTTGACATGGAGCAGCTCGTGTACACGTTAATGCGTGAAATCGCGACGTCGTTGGCGCCGTCCATGGTCGCATCGGGATACCTACCAGACCGACCGAAAAATGCCATTTGGAAATGGCCATATGTGGTCACAACGTACGATCCAGCTGCCACTTCGCTGGCTCACGCTGTCAAGACCCACGGAGGCTTGCTACGGTCGAGCTGGTTCGGGCTGGTTGAATGGCTTGGACAAGACTGGTTTCCGATGTTTCACGGGTTGCAGGTGCAGTGAGTGCAGTCAACTGTAGCCTTGACGACGACTCTTCCAGGTGCCATCTCGTCCTGGTGTGCTTGGCACCGATATTGCGAGCATCCAGTGGTACATTCAGTATCTCCAACGGCTTCGCGACGGCTGCTTTGCAGGTACTCTGCTTCTTTCTGTGCTTGAGAGCGCCAAGGCGTGCTGATAGCGACGAGGGACTTGGATGCTAAATGAAGACGTTGCATGGATTCTAGTGCATGCCTCAAACCAAGTCATTCCAGCGCGCCTGCTCTGCCAACTCGACTCGTATCTCCCGCGCAACGCAGCGACCCTCGTGACCGCCGCTACGCCCGTCGTCTTGCTACACCAAGACTTGACGGACGAAAACATATTGGGTCATGTGAGGAACGCATCGAGTCCATTGGTGGCTGCGCTGTCCACCCTTCCTCCGCTGGATCGAACGGCGCTGGAAGCGTACTGCTCCACTCATGGCATTCAGTCTGTCGACGACCTCATCGACGTCGAGCCGTGGGAAGACGAAACGGGCACGTCCGACGCAACGCGATGGAAGCTTTTCAAACAATTCCACGTACGTGTGGGAGGCTAAACAGTCGAGATGACGTTGTTGTTGGTGTGGTGGTAGGTCGAGTCTGCCCTTGCCACGTCATTTGTCCTCGCGCCCGATCCAAATCAAGACAGCGAAGATGGCGACGACGACCGAGTGAATTTGGACGGCGATGTGCAGTGGACGCCTTGCCTCGTGATCGATTTCGCCGACACCAAGACGGGCGACCCGTTATGGGATCTCATTCCAGTTGTGTTTTCGATGCTGGTGAGCAAACGTGCTGCCGCCATCGCGGCTTGTCGACGTGGCATGATTCGTCTTCGGTAGCACGGCGACATTTCGTTGTGCCGCGCGTTGTTGCAGTCGCCGTACTGGACCAGCGTCATCGCGACCCACTCGAACAAGTCGTCGTTGTGCCACGTCTTGATGCACCTGACCCTACTCCATCCCAGTCAGTCCATTCCCGCGCTCTTCCACCACTTCCCAGGCGCTCGCACACTGGCAACGTGGGAGGACGTTGCTCTCCACGTATTTGGCCCCATGGTCGACGGATTGTCGAGCAACTGTGCTCCTCTCAACAATTTCCACGACGAGGCAGTCGCAACCAAGCGCACAGTGTCCGCTGCGCCGTGAGCGAGCGAGCATATCTCAATGCGTGACGATTCCAACGCGGCTCTGTAGTGTGGCGCATGTTAAAAACAATCTGTCGAGCACTACAACTTCGCTGAACGAGTTGCCTCCAACGTGTTTGTGGACGTCGTGTGGAAATCGAACGAGTGACTCGAGTCGATCGCGCTGCTGTGGTCGTGAAAGCGCTTGACGGTCTACTTCGGCTGTCTTTTCTAAGACGTGCTGGGCGTCGATGTCTGCTGCATCGACGCCAAGGGCGCGAGCACAACATGCCAACGTGTGGATTGAGTGTCGAGCTAGTGTGAGGTCAAATCGATCTGGACGCAACCATTCGAGGCGACGTCATCTCGACAGCCACGCCCGCCATGTCGCTCCGAACCAAGCTGTTTCGTGCACCTCGTCCACCACGAGATCGACGACACATCAAGTGGGCGATGGCCTCTCCAACAACACACCATCCGCACGTTTCCAAACTCCTTGCACTCAAAACGCATCAAACGTGAGGCTACGTTGATGACTGCAAAACTAGGCGTCGTTGCGTTGCGGTGGTGTCGGCTGGGCCGAGGGAGTGGTCTGTCTGGGGTTGGGCGACGGTCTCTTGTTGCAACAATGTGTCGGGTGTGCAAGTGCTGATGATGTGCATGGGGCTGTTGCAACCGCACGTAAACTTGCCGGTCGCAAACGGGTGCTGGATGCCCGGGACGTTATTGTTGTAGTCCACGAGCGCCCGCAGCGCCAATTCTTCGTCGGAATGGCCGACGCTGAGACCGCCGTACTCGGTCGGGATATTCTCGACCGGGATGCGAGTCCGCAGCGCGTCCAGGACGTTGTCCGATTCCTTGACGAGCGTAATTTTCTTGCGGACACCAGGGCCGACGAGAGTCTGCACGACGCGCCAGATCGTGTCAAACCAGGACGGAACATTTACGACGAAGATGCATCCGCACCGATTTGGATGCCGCTCCTCTAAGCACACCCGTGAGAGGCAACACATCGTCGAGATGTAGAAGTGGCGGCCACGTACTTGTGTACGCCGCGACGGACCGCATGTACTCGATGACGTCGTTGTCAAACGAAAAGAAACCGATACCCGCAACGTCGACGACTGAGATGCTCCGGCGATCGGCGGACGCTTCCACAACTTGCCACAGAAACTCAGTCATGAATGCGTAGCTCTTGGTCAAGTCGGCCAGCGTTACGCCGCGCGCCTTCAGCGCAGTCAGGTTGAGCTGCCCGGGCTTTTCGTAGTACACTGGCTCGTTCTCGTAGCCGCGTTTGTGGTAATAGTGCGGGTACAGTTCCTTGATCACGCTGTAGTGCGGCAAGCTCTCGCTCAAGATGCATGACGTCGTCATGATGGATTAGCTGTGATGGCGAGTCGGAGGTGGTGGCAGTGGGCAGCAAACGTTGGCAACGACCAAACGTTCGAGAATGGAGCTGGCGGCAAGAATGCGCCGTGACCGCCACTCGACCTATATCCAGCAGAGAGAGCGACGGCAGATATTTTTAGCCCACGTCACCCACGGGATGGCTGGTTGTCCTCGAGGCAACCAACTCGCGCAACACCACCTTCCACGTATCACAGCCGCATGCTGTCTTCGAAAGCTTGGCCCATGCGAGACCCCAATCCAACGAGGGCTGCGCTTGACCTAGAGCGCGACACGAGAGGTGGTGATGTCGAGCCATCGCCTAGATTCCATCTTGTAACCACACTCGTTCCATCAACGTTGTCGTGGCGGAGAAAAAGCCGTTGCAATTTCCATGGTTGGGATGGCCTCTAGCTGTGAATTGCACCGGGTGGATGGTGGTGGCACACAACATCCTTTCCATCGCGACCCTCCATGGGGGGGGTGAAAGCGTCGCCTTTTTGTGCGGCGGTAAGGATCGGTTTTTGGCAACTACACCACTCGAGGAACAAAATTGCATGCATTGCAACACCAACCGAGACTGACTACACATCCTTTGTCGTGGGCTGGTCCGCGGGGGCGGCAGCTGTGGCCACAAACGGGCGCGGGACGAGATCGCCCACCAGCGGGTTCGTGGCGCCCTCGACCTTGTTGTTGTAGTCCTGCAGCTGAAATAAAATGGCTTCCTCTGGCGACTCGCCTGTCGACCCGCCACCAAACTCGACTGGGATGTTTTCGTGCGCGATGCGGTGGGCGAGCGCTTCGTAAATCTTGTCCTTTCCTCGGACGATCGTGACCTTCTCACGCGTGACTTCGTCAATCATTCCCTGGACCACCTTCCACACCATATTGAACCACCCAGGAACGTTCAGGATGAAGATGTACGCGCAACGTTCGGGATAGTGCTTGCCTAGTTCCGTCGCGCCGTCAGCCACCATCGATTCAGTAGAGTTAGTTGCACGGCGCCAGCAACAACCATCCATTCGTACACCAAAGCCTCAACGCACGGCACAACAAATGAAACCCTCAAGAGCGCTCGTCGAGGTATTCGACGACGCAATCTCAGCACGATATACGACAGAGTGCACGCTTCCGTTGTGGACAGCATGGCCACGCGACTCCGTCGTCATTTTTCGATACAACCCCATCAAAGGATCAAGAAAAATGGCAGGTCGAAATCAAAACACGACTGGTGCCTACAACTACAACAAATGCATGCAGATATCGGTCACACAACGACACAAGCAGCCACTCTGACCCATGCGCGCCAAAACAACGTACCAGTGTATCCCGCGCACCGACGAACGTACTCGACGACTTCGCCGCCAAAGTCCGAGAACCCGATGCCTTCCACGTCCAGGACAGAAATGCACTTTTGGTTGTCGTCCTTCTCCATGACCGACCACAAAAACTCGGTCACCATTTGCGAGTTGCGCAAGAGGTGGTCGAGCGTGATGCCTTCGGCGCGGAGCTTCTTCAGGTTGATTTTACCCGGCTTTTCGTAATACACGGGTTCGTTGTTCAGGCCGCGCTTGTGGTAATAGTGCGGGTAGTTCTCCTTGATCGTACGAAAGTACGGCATCGCTTCAAACAAGATGCCGTCCATGTGCTGTTCCTTGCGCCACTGCAGCGTGTCCTTCCAGCGGACTACAGCACAAAATTAGCCACCAACAACACTGCTTGATAAACCCATGGCAATGCAAACACCACTGCACGTCGAACATGATACAGCGACGTCGTGCCATCCCTTGGGCCCGCGATGGTCCATGGCCAACGCCACGAGGGATACCACGACGGCATGTCGCCCCGCAAAACACAATCTGACCGACCGCATGCCAGTCTCGCATTCAACGCACACAATCCACAGCGCCATCGTGGGGCATCGACGTACCAAGCGAAGCAGATTCGTCTCCTTTCGTAGCACGAAGAAAGCGTTCCGGTACAGGAGGTAAAACCGGTTCATGGTGGTCGTGGCCGTCGGGAAACGGGGCATCCGCATGGTACACGTACTGGATCAACGTGAGGGTCCTGCCCCCGTTCTGAGCCAACGATTGTTGGTGCTGCTGCTGCTGTTGTTGCTTTTGTTGCGAAGGCAGGGGCTTGGGTTTATCGCTCGCGATAAGGAGAAGCATGGCGGGGAACCAAATGCACGCGGCCAGCCCGACGGCAATCCATTGATGGACAAGGCCGGATCGTTTCAATAACGCCAAAATCTACGCAATGAGGACACGCCATACCGGAATGACCACAGACGCAGCAAGGAACGAGCAGCTTACCACCGACGAAATTACAACCAGAATGGACACTTGGTGCACGGGAGCACCACGCAACTTGGCCGTAAGAGATTCCAGCAGCGAGCTCGAGGCCGGCGCCGCGTTCGACGTGGCATCTGACGTGCTTGCGCTGGGTGTCGTGATTTGGAGTGTCATCTGAACGCCACCGGGGCCTCCATCCGCGAGCGGCACGTAATGCTTGACACGGCCAGAGACAGCCATGTCATTCAACTTGTCTGCTGTCAAGACAACTTTCTTGTCGTGGGTGAATTGCACTTCGACGGTCGCGTTGTCGCTCGAGATGTCAATGGGCTGACCAAACTGGTAGCTTGTCAGCGTCTTGCCGCGGACAAATACCTTCTTGATTTGAAGACGTGGTGGAACGACGGCACAGAGCAGGTCGTGGCCTACAGAGCCACGTTAGCCTCGATCAATCGCCTGGACGGTCCACAACCCGTCACACTTTGTGAACGAGATGCCGAAAACGATATGGTGTAATCGATGTAAAGAGTGTCGGAGCACGGACTGGCGACTACTTTGCGGTGCAACCAGACCAATCCTCCACTCGGTTTGGGAACAGTACAGGCATGGCCAGCGTACCTTTGCCGTCGCAGCAAATGTATCCGCCGAGAATCGACGATGTGGGCTTCTTGAAGTTTGTCAGGCGCTTATTGTACGTGCGGACGTGGCGGTTGGCGTCTTCGACGTCGATGACGACTTCGTCGCCATACCGAATGAACAACGACTTGGGCTGGGGAAGCTTTGGGTTCGGATGGAAGCTCACGTACATCTCGCCGTTGGTTTGTCGGGGACGGGGACCCACATACCCTGTGATACCGCCGGTTTTGTTGTTCCATACCAAGTTGTCTTGGTTCACAAGGACCAAGGTGTGTCCAAACTGAACTGCCGACCCCTCCGCGTGCTGCCCACTCGGATCCAGGACGCGGTACTCGTCTTCTTGGAACAAATGCTCCTGTTGGTCACCGAGGGGCGGCACTGCGTTCAAAATCCCGTGCTTGCCTTTCTTCTTGTACACACCAATGCCGATTTCAACTTCTGCAGATGTGGGATGGTAATGACTGTTGGCGAGCAAACGAAGGGTTTGGCCATACTTGAGGACCCCCGCAGGCGTTTGTGCAACTCCGTTCGCACCAGACGACGATGCACCTTCGATGGCCGTCCCAGGCGTCGAGCCACGAGGGGGCGGCGCAGCCGCCGCGCCTGTCGTCGCAGACACGGACATGCTTGCAGAATGGACCAGGGGCTTGCACGACTTTGAAATTCCATGGCAAAATAAAATTCCTGCGGACTTCTCCATACAAAACCCAAGAACAATCCATAGTTACCATGCAAAAAAATGCAACGGTTTCAGACAGGAGCTGGGAATTGTGTTTTTATTGCCACGTGGACAAAAACAAAGCAGGTAAAACAATATATTTTCTGCAACCAGCATATTGAAATTTCACCAATACATACGCGCAACCATAGGTAGTTCTAGTATAATATGACAAGTTGACAGAGAGCATCTGTCATTTATTGTATTTGTTGGAAAAAAATGCGCATATTAATAGAAACCTCGTGAACGCAGTAATATATATCAATGTCATTATTTTAATATACTTTCACATTGACAAGGAAAATGTAGGCATCCCGAAGTTCACAAGATTGACCGAGGCGAGTGGATGAAGTGGTTAGCTGCGTAGGACCTGGCCTCGCACTGGGCTGCACCATACATCAACTTGCAGCTTTTCAGGAGCCTTGAGGTGGCCCGAAGGGCTTCGGAAAGCTGACGTCCATGCAGCCGTAAAGGTTTGGACCAGCAACACGATGCTACAGAAGCATTACTGCTAGATTACGTTGCACATTGAGACCACACCATGACACGTCGTGTTCGTGGGCGGGCGGACAAACTGGATGTGCTCACTCCTCGAGTGAAGTCCACGCCGAAGCGCAACTTCACATGCGGTGGCGAAAGAATTGACGAGGAGCCCCTTGTCGTCGACTCCAATGGTCTCCTTCAAGAGTGATATTTGATCTCCAGGCGTCAGCTGCGCACGGGAATCCTCTGCGCAGGCAACAGTGCAAGTGTTCGGTCCATGCATCGAACTAGGTCACGTCAGATCCCCCATCATGGTGTCCATGCAGAGCGAGACCACGTTGTCGTATATACAGCGCGCGAACTCGTCGACCGCAACGTGGGGTGTAGGCGCCTTCGTCGAGGAGACATGATTCGAGCTACGTGTCGGAAACTCAAAGATCTCACGACATCTCAGCCAGCATAGACGGAGAGAGCATGACTTGTACCGCGCTTACAAGGTCAATGCACTCGTCTTGCTCATGCGCTTCTGGCCCCCTGCGCAAGTCCAATGGCCAGGCGGAGCGCGACGCCAGCCAAAATGCTTCAATCCATTCAAAAGTGTATCCGGATGCCGGATACGGTAATCCAATGCATCAATTGTCAAGTCCCATCCAGCTGTCCCATGGCAACGACTTTGACCGACGAGTACGCAACCTTTCTCGCTCTGCACGAGGCGCAACTGCGAGCCATTGCCGTGCCCGAGCACTTGTGGCCATCTCTGCATCACAAGCTCAGGTAATCTGCAGCTGTCGTCCGTACTGAGTTGAATCATCTCTCCCTAGCCAAGAGGAGTTCGATGCAGGTGACTACTTCCATCTGGCCAAAGACGAAGACGACGACTTGCATGCTGTGGTGTTGCGGGAAATCGATCCGAACGACTCGAACGCGATTTTCCTCGTCGACCACGCGTGGACATTCACCACCGACAACAACAAGCCCCGCGAGATGCTCACGACTGTTCCGTCGCTCATCGGGCGCATGGAAAACCTCATGCGCATCGACGTTCCCGAAGGCGCCGATACCAACGCCCGTGTGAATACCGTGCTCGACACGATGTGGAAGTTCGTCAACTCGTATCGTTTGGGCCACCTTAAGCCTGAGGAAGCGGGAACCATTTGGTAAGCAGTGCGTTCCTTTCTATATAAGTAGGTTGTCGACGTTTGGTATAGGTACGTCATGGACGAATTCGGGTCGGCCATCGAGCACAGCGACGAACCCAACTTTAACATGGCGCCGTTCTACTACGTCTCTGCTCAATGCGCGTTCTCGCTACTTTGGCCAAAGGAAGCCATCGAAGCCGACGACTTTGCCACGTTGAATTACGTGCCCGCTCGAGACGAAGACACTCGCACGGCGTTGTGTGCGGCGCTATTTTACCCGAAAGGCGAAGGATATGCAAGCGAGCTTGGCGCCATTTGCTCCCGCCGCACCGCTGCGGCGGCTCACCACCACAACGAAACGCAATTCAGTCGCGACAGCGAATCGGTGCCGCCGACCATGGACACTCTGCCGACATCGGACGCGTTGCCGACGCCGATTAAAATCTGGACAGGTATGACGCGGCCACAAAAGTGCAGGGTTTGTTGCGGTGCTGTCGCTTCACCAATGTGCAAATAAAACGGGCGACTGTACAATCGATGTGTGTAGATTTGAAGCTCATGTACGAACACTTGACGGACCGTCGCTTTGAGTTTACCGACGTCGAAGCGGACGCCAACGTTGTGTGGCCGACGCGCCACATCAAGGACTACGTTGCGCTGTACGAGAACCCGAACGTTCGAGTGTTCAACCAATTCCCCAACGAAAAGGTCTTGACGTGCAAGGATTTGCTGTACGAAACCTGTCGTCGGTACAACCCATCGATCGCTCGTGCGTCGTGCTGACGCGTCGTGCAGTGCCAACAACAACCAACAGCCACCGTACATGGCGCTAACGTTCAACATGGAGACGGAGTTTCCCGAGTTGATGCAAGAGTTTACCCGCCGCGACCAAGCGGGCCTGGACAACGTTTGGATCTGCAAGCCATGGAACCTCGCGCGGTCGCTCGGTACAAGCGTGTGATGTTGTCGTTGCTAGGCGCTCATGTCGAGTGGCGCTAGACACGGAAATTGCGACAACGGCGGCGCAGCTGGCCAAGCTCGCGCAAACGGGACCCAAAGTGGCGTGCAAGTACATCACAAAGCCGTTTTTGATCAAGCAGCGCAAGTTTGACTTTCGATTCTTGGGTACACCAGGACTCTGACACAAACGAGTCGACTCGGTGACCTCACAACGGCGTGTTGTGTGGACTACTAGTTATGCTGGTGGACACGGACCCTCTCCAGCTGTACGTGAGCGGCGTGTACTGGCTCCGCATTGCGAACAAGCCGTTCAAGATGGACCGATTCGATGACTTTGAGACGCACTTTACCGTGATGAACTACACGGACTACGGCGTCGAGATCATCAGCGTCGATGAGTTTGAGGCCCAGTTCAAAGCCGAGTACCCCACGGAAGACTGGGAGGCGGTGAAGGCGGACATTTTCAAGTCGATTCGGGCCATGTTTGCAGCCGCGACGGCCAACCCGCCGCCCCTTGGTAGCATGACCCCGTTTCTGTTGGCGTGATGGGGCTCTGCATGCTTCTCTAGGCCTGGGCAAGTCGAAAAAGTCGCGTGCGTTGTACGGCGTCGACGTGATGTTGGAGTGGACCGACGACAACAAGATTCACCCCGTGATCCTCGAGGTACGACACATGATGTGGGTCAACTCACGAGCGCGTTTTTAGACGAACTTTCACCCCGACTGCACGCGCGCGTGCAAGTACTTTAAGGACTTTTACAACGACTTGCTCAACGTGGTTGTGCTCAACAACACGGACGCAGTCGTCCACGGCGTCACCAAGCTGTGATTTCAGTGGACTGGATGAATGCAGCGTCGACCAAAGCACACGTCGAGTGGCTTCGTTTGCACATTAACGTTGTGATGTGTCGAAAACATTCCTTGCCTTATTCCTCGTCCATTTTTCTTAAGCGCAACAGCGATCAGCGTGGGACTGCTGCAACGGCGCACTAAAGATGTTGTATCATGGACGTGCATGGATAGCATCCCAAGGTCCAAAATGGATCTTGCACACTGTAATCCTGCTTGGTAATCGTGACAATGATCGATAGCTCGTCCTTTGCAAGGTTTTACCGGGAAAAGCGCCGCAACTCGGTCACTTGGCATGGCTTTTACGACGCCCTCCACTGGACACGACTTCTACAATCCACAGAGTCCACTGGGTTGCATAGAGCGATATTTCCGAGAACAGCATCGCCATCATGAACATGCTGTCTGCTCCCCCCATGCGATCGGGGATGTTGTACAAGAAGGGCCAGAAAAAGGCGCTGCTCGGCCGAGCAAACTGGAAGCTCCGGTACATCGAACTCACCCCGACCGCCATCTCGTACTACACTGAGAAGGGCGGGAACCTCCGGGGGGTGATTGACTTGACCCACTGCACACCGAGAGACATTCAAGCGATGCCGAGAGATTGCATCAAGACGGGACGGTCACCGTCGACGGCGTGGCGCATCGCGATCACTACCCCCGTCCGTCGCTTTGTCATGGCGGCAAACACCCCCAGCGAAATGAATTTATGGTTTCAAGATCTCATGCAGATTGTGCAAAACCGGAGCATTGCCAACGACATTTACAAGGTGTAGGCCAGCCCACGACTTGCAAACTCGAAGTAAATTTTCGTGCCTGACCGGTGCACTGTGCCATTGCAGCCAAAACATGACAACGTAGTCGATGAGCTCGTGGATCTTCGTCACTCTGTGTCCGCCATCTGCCGCCATGAGTCGTTTTGGCTTCGACTGCTCATCTAACTCGTGGTATCAATGTGATGCTCCTCACGCAAGGACGGCGTCGGGCGTCCTTATTTTTTTAATCCTGCGACACACGTCAGGGACCAGCGTGTAGCTCACCGAGCTGCCACTCCGCTACACGGCATGAAACGGAGCGAAAATATGCTTCCGAGGGGGATCCTGACGTGCAGACGGCATCAAGTACGTTGCACACTCGATTTGTCACTACAAAAGCGCTGGACGCATCGAGTCGTATAACTTCCCTGACATTCGCTGCAGTGTGTAGTCATGTCACACTCTGCATCAACCAAGATGCATGCCTTCGATCGTTTCAAGGCGTCGACGAGTACAAAACGCAGCAACGAACGAGAACAGCCAATCAAACGCGATGTGCGATCGTCATTCTACCAATGGCATCGCGAGGATCGTCGCGTTGAGAGATGGACAGCCACCAAATCGCGATACGATGTACGCAGCACTCGATGCCGACGAGCTCAAGGTTCGGTCCAGCATGTTGTACAAGAAAGGCAAGAGTGGAGTTGTCTTTGGTCGAGCGAACTGGAGGCCTTGGTCTCGTCCAAAGCTCTCCAGTTCTACGCGTTATCGACGGGAAGGTTGAATGGCATGTTGATCCTGACCGTGTGCGATCCTGAAGACATTCAACCGATGCCAAACGATTGCCCCAAGACTGGTACATCGGGGTCATCGATCTGGCGAATTGCGATTCAAACAACGACCCGTCGAATCTTCCTTCCAGCGCAGTCGTCCAGCGTTGAACACGTGGGTACACGACGCGTTCATGTCGCTTTTCATGGCTTTGGCTGTCGGACTTTGGCCGACCACGACGGTAAGACACGAATAAGGCGTCGTGAATCCATGAAACATTGGTATTCCGTTTAAATTTCTTCCACCAAATCGTCGGCTTTCTCAGCAATAAAATGCCTCGAACGTGCAGGATTCCCGGCTGACTGTTTCGAGCTACATTACCAGCTACGCTACACCTCGAGCTTGACGAAACGACAAAGAAGCCGCATGTCAAATTGCACTTTGAAATGGTGCAGCCTGTTGTAGCGTTCCGGACGGGTCTGCAGAGGCGACGATTGTCCAGCCAGACGCATCGAGGGGCACTCGCTGATATCGAGAGACCGGAGCTACGTATTTTGAATTCGACATCCATGCGCGTCGTCTGCTTGACGATTCCAATCGATTCGTAGTAGCGTTCAGCGTCAAGTCCCCCGTAAAACAGCGTCTAATGGTTCTTTGAGATCTGGCCAAGTTTTCGAACGCATCCAGCGGCCACGACACGAGGACGCTCTTAGCATAGCCCTAGCGACGGAACTCCGTTCGCATGTTGACGCGGGGGATACAAGCAACTCGGGGGTCGTCGTACCAAAATGAGCCGGGCAACCTCGACGTAGGCGATTTCCCAGTACAAATACGTTCGACGGACGGCCGTACACCGGGCGAGCATGTTTCAGTGCGCCAGCTGAGGTGGTCCTGGCTGCCTGATTCATTCTCTATCATGGCAGCCAAATCTTGCGCGGTAGACAACGTAGCAATGTGTTCGAAGCGTTTTCCCGTGTCGCTGCAGGTTGTGCAGCGTCGCTGACCTGAATGAAGTGGCCCAAAATTGTTTTGATTGGTTAAAAGGTTGGAAACTTGGAGAGGGCGTGCCAATGAAAACCGTATAACGTTA
>NW_008580151.1:354485-378306 GCF_000520115.1 Aphanomyces invadans
GCCAAGTTTTCGAACGCATCCAGCGGCCACGACACGAGGACGCTCTTAGCATAGCCCTAGCGACGGAACTCCGTTCGCATGTTGACGCGGGGGATACAAGCAACTCGGGGGTCGTCGTACCAAAATGAGCCGGGCAACCTCGACGTAGGCGATTTCCCAGTACAAATACGTTCGACGGACGGCCGTACACCGGTCGAGCATGTTTCAGTGCGCCAGCTGAGGTGGTCCTGGCTGCCTGATTCATTCTCTATCATGGCAGCCAAATCTTGCGCGGTAGACAACGTAGCAATGTGTTCGAAGCGTTTTCCCGTGTCGCTGCAGGTTGTGCAGCGTCGCTGACCTGAATGAAGTGGCCCAAAATTGTTTTGATTGGTTAAAAGGTTGGAAACTTGGAGAGGGCGTGCCAATGAAAACCGTATAACGTTATGGAAATATTTATGCCGCTACCGCGGTTGAAACATTTTGAGATATGCGCTGGTCTCGACCCTCACTCTCGTGGAATCGAAATTTCGACGAGTGTCCTGTCAATGTATACTACGTGTCACACGGCACGCAATTCAAATCATCGGCGAGCTTTACACGCCACCGAAATGCATGGCAAAAGCTCCAAGAGGCAAATGTTTCGCCAGTGGCCCTTCCACGAAATCCGCAACAGTGCAGCACTCACAAGGACTCTCCAATGGAACCAGATCGATCGAAAAGCCAGATCAGCGTGTCCGTTAGCGACCTATAGGGCAGATGAACGTGTCCCAAGTGGAGCTGTCGCCGAGGGTTGGCGATGGAAAGCACGACCGAGAGACGTGGCTTCATGAAACAAAAATCGAAAGCGCTCATGTGGATGCTAAATGTGTAGAACATGAAGATGCTCGCACGACAATTCACGCGGGGCATCAAACAAGAATTGGCGCCTTGCGGACGTGACAATTGGTACGCAGGATCCTCCAAACGCCGACGAATTAAGCAAACTTGGAAGGTTTTTGCAGATCTGTGATTGGTAAAAATAGGACAAATGCACGAATCAAACAAGAGAATGGATTTTATTATAGCCAATCAAACGTCCTATCGCACCGTTTTTCAAACATTCAAAGGACAAACTCACAAGCGCGGGAGTCGGCGGTGTCGGGACAGATGGACAACAACACCGTGGATGGCGCTGTAATGATGAGTTCCTCTGCGTGTGGGTACGCGATAGACTTTGGCGATGTTTTCCAAAAGAAGAACAGCAGCTCATCCCGCGCTGCGTTGATGACGTCGTCCCACATTGGGAACAACGAAAACGTCCCCCCAGCAAACTCCCGCCATGCAGAGAGTACGTTCCATCCACCTCGCGTTGGTGGTACAAAACAATGGCAACTACCGCATTACAACTCCATCGAAGAGAACGCAGTATACCTGAACCGTCAGCTTGAACTCCAGCAGTACGGCGTCCACGACGCATTCACGTCTCTCGTGTTTCGTGCGTCGTCGCAGGACGACGATGCCGACATGCGGCGCATCATGGATTGCATGCACTGGCTATTACATTCACGCCGCGAGGAAATGCGCAAGTCAGACGAAATGGCTGAGCAATTCATCCGATACGAAAAGGAAATCCATCGGAAGAACAACCAGATTCAAACATTGACCGCACAACTTGAAGCAGAGCGCAAGGTTGGTTCCAGCTTGATGTGCATGCTTCTCTTGAACGCTTCTGCACATTCTGTAGACTTGTTCCGACTTGGAAAACCAGTTGACTGCAAAGGATGCCGCGTACACCAAGGAGCGACTCCAGTTCAAGGAGGAGAAGCGGGCGCTCGAACGAAAGTGCATTCAGTAAGGCTGCGACTCTTCATCTCGCCGATCGCTACCATACCTAATAAACCCCACCCCATAGACTGACCCACGTCGACACCAACTACAAGGCGCAACTGCGCAAGAGCGAAGTCAGCTACGAACGACTGCAGAAGCAATACAACGCGTATTTGAACAAAGCCTCCACAGACAAGCGGGTACAGACCTCTTCCATGGCATTCGCTGTATCATCTTACCACAAACGCCTTGCCTACCTTATCGGAAATATTGATAAACTTCAACATGACAGGGCATGGCGCTGGGAAAAGAGTTGAACGGAAAGCAGACGTGCCACCAAATTCGCAACTCGACGTCGAACCAGTCCAAGACTTCTGGCGAGCACAATATCATCAACACGGTACAGTGTTGGAGTCTTGCTCGACACAAACGTGACGTGAATTTTCGTGGTGGAGTAGATGATTCGGTCGTACGAGTCGCAACACTTGACACTTCTCCAAGAAAACGATTCCCTGCGGGCGCAACTGGCTCAGTTTTACGCCGAACTCAAGCAAGCCATGGCAGAGTACCGCGCGGCCGCCAAGTGGTTTCTTCACCGGTGCGTACAGCGCTACTATCGTCCCGTCGTTTGGATTCATGGTGAATTAGCCATGGCAACGACAATCAGCAATGGGATGACCAGCTGCAATTGCCAGTCGTGGATGAGTCGAAACTGGTCCATGCATTTACCATGCCACTGCGAAACGGTCCTGAAAACGTCCTGAATGTCCTGGAGGACCATGTTTCGATGCTGCGATCGAAAGTACGTCGTGCAATCAAATACATCTTTGCGTGCGACGCAATCGAGCGACATCTGCATCAACTGAACAGTTTTTTGGCATGTATATCATGGAGTGGGTCCCGTTATTGTGTGGTAGCCATCGCTCACAACGACTCGTAAGCCTGTTTCTTAACAGTTGGCGTTGTTGTATGTAGATTGCCTGCCTGATGGATGCGACACAAGACCGCGAACGAAGTGCTCTGGAAGCACGATTGCAGGAAGCGTACCAGGTGATGCGAGACCAAGACGCGATGATCCAAGTGGCACTCACACAGGTCGCGGCGCACGAGAAAGACCCGAGAAGCGCTCGACTGGACCTGAGCGGTTTGGAAGACATGCTGGAGGAAGTTGCGTTGGAACGCCAAGAAATTGCTATCAAAGCGCAACATATGGAGACCGAGCGAGAGCAGTACATGGTCCAGGCCGAACGGCTCGACAAGGACCGACTCGAGTTCGAGGTAAAGCGGCAATGCCCTCTGTGACGTTGTTGGTGGATGATTTCGTGGCGAAATGTACACAGCTGAAAGTTTCGTGGTTTCTGTCGTAGTTTGAACGTCACGCCATGGTGACAAGGGGCGCGAACCAGGCGGACATGTTTGCAGAAGGCGGCAAGAAACGGCTGCGCATGGACTTGACACCAACGCAAAACACCCGCCGCCAAGAATCGGACCAGTCGCCATTTGGATCGACCAGTGGAGGGTCTGGATTGCCCCTTCCACGTACGTTGTACTCTAGTCGATGCGTGTATCAGGTGGTGGTTCATGGAATCAAACTTTCGTAGCGACGCCGGCGACAGCGAGGCTGTTGGAGCGGATTGGCATCCTCCACGACGACCAAATGATGAGGTAGGTGTCGAGCCTAGGTATGCATAGTGTTCCTAACAATATTGTAGTCCGATCGCAGCGCCGCGAGGGTAAATGTTTTCACCCATGGCCCCAACATTTAGGTGGCATCTCTATTATTTTATGAACAACGTCACGCTGAGTGCCTGGGGCTCGTATCTCTGGGTTCTTTGGACCGGGAAGGGGTTGAAACGGGGACATGGGGCGTCTACCTTGAGAGGAAAAGGAATAAAGGCATGACATCGTGTGCCTTCAGCGCAATCCTTTTTATCCCAGAAGTGCCGTCGAGGGGGTCGTTAGCTGCGATGGGAAAATGGGGTCGTACGAGGGACTTTGTCTGATGTAGAGAACATAAATCAGTGTGAAGGTGGGCACGTGATCACCAATCTGCCAAGCACCGTGGCTGACGTCGTTGGCCTTGGACGACCACACAGATGCAATTCACTGGCACGTAACGAGGATCCATTGCACACTTCGTGTACCCTGTAGGTTGCCACAAATGTCACGAGCTCAGAGCGCTCAACACAGCGCATCCAATCTGCGGAGGCGATGCGCAATACCTTCCTTCGGATGCACTGTCGTCTCGAGCGACCATTGTGGCAAGGACAAGAGCTGCCCCACGCGGCATGCGAAAAATGCGCGGCGGAAAAAATCGACGGTGTTGAGACGTGTGGACGAACTGCACAACATGGTCAAAACTATTTTTGATGGGAATAGCTATCGAATATTTCGACTAAAGTTGAGCTGGGACAAGGGGAGAACATCCAACGTGGGAGTCCAATTTCTGCGAATATTCTGTCTCGTCCTCCGAAACTTCGATCGAAGTCGTTCTCGCAGGACGCGATCCTGGTGGACGCTTGCTTCTGCGATGCAGAGACCAAGAAGGGCACTCGAGGCGGCATTCGCTGCTCCCACTCATGTCTGCATTTTACTCGGGGACGCATGTCGGGAGTCCAGGTCAATGCCGTCTCAACGACGGGGGGGGGCATGAGATCCGAAGAGTCCAAGTGTATTCTCGTTTCTTGTTTTTCAAACTATCGTGGAAAGATGAGCAATACTCGCGCATATTGCACTCGTCAAGTGGTCTCTCCATTTCTATGATGCCTACAAACACATCATAGAGCCATTTCTGCCTACAAAGTAGAATCATCTCGGCCCCGAGGCCATGGTGGTGGTTGGGCTCGCCGGCCGCGGGGTCACGGTGCGCCGTGGTACTGGTATATGCATGCACATGGAGAAGGACTTCGATCGAAGTTTCGGTGGACTGTCGCGACAGTTCTCAGAAATTGGACTCACGAGCCGGATTTCCTCGGGATGGGGTTGGCAGTTCGTAAAGTGCGCCGCCACGGCGTTTTTCTCTTCCGCACACGATGCAGCCATCGTGCGTGCCGTCCAGGTCCGGACGACAGCCTTGGCCGACGACGGAATCGAACGTGTTTGCAAAGATCACCACGTCGATCGTCACGTCGAAAGTCCCGAGCTTGTTTGCGACCCAGGGCACGACCGTGCATGTGATCGAAGTGACGAACACAGTCACGAGGAACGCTTTCCGAATTGGCAAGACGTTCCACGACTTCGACGATTTCGTGAAGCAGCTGCAGCGTGTATTGGCGAGCCAAGAACACTCTCCGTGCGACAACCCAGGATGTACGACCTTGCTCGAGCTGACCAAGGAACGCATGCCGTCGCGTACCCTTATTTCTCGGACTCCCGAAGTCGCGCGTCGCCGTGAAGAAAACTTCCAGAGCCTTATGGACCTTTGGTTTTCATTCATCAACACGTCTCGGGAAAGCACATGCCGCACAGCGTTGGCAAACATCCCAAACGCTCTCATCGTGTTCTTGTTTGACGGCGCCAAGATGAACACACTTCGATTTTGGGTGCCACGGTCACGCAGTCATCGCGGTAAACGCATTCCTCGCGGAGTGCTCAAAGAAATCATGCGTCTCGCCGAGGATGAGCGGCAGCGTGCTGCCGCGGCTGCTGGCCACCACCATGTCGACGAGGCGTCCGCGGAGGTCATGGCCGACAACGACACCGTGCTGTCCGTGTTTCGATCGTGTGGCAGCACCATTCACGACAACGACAACGCGGACGAAGAATCCCACGAGGAACTAGCCATCCATCTCCAGAACTTGCGCATTGCAATCCACCAAGTCAAAGACCTCGACCAGCTCGCACACATTGAGACGGACGTGCTAGCGATGATGCATCAGCAGAGGTCGCACCTCCTGTCCAACGCAGAAACCAGTCACGAATACAGCGGCGCCCAGCCCACTCCTTAACTCAGTAGGAATTTGCTTACCACTGTGCCTTGTGGAGGATGTCGTACACTCAGTGCCTTACACAGCGCTTCCGCCTCGTTAGCGCGTGCCAGGGCTTTATCTTTGCGACGCAATGTCTTGCACGATCTCCCGGGCGTGCAAGCCCCGCACGTGCGTCGGGAGTACTTCCAGCAAGGAAAGGTTGATCTGTAAGTACAGTTGCGTGGATTGAGTGCGCTACTGTTGTCGTAGTCATGGCGGAATATGGATGTAGTTGGGCGAGGTTAGGCATGGACGAGGCGGTGAATGAGCGCCTCGCCGTTCTCGCCACTTACAACCATCTTGGCGTGGCGGACGAGCGCTGTATCAACTTCGTTCTTCTTGGAAGCGTATTCGAATTCGCGCTTGACAGCTAGCGCTTGAGCCGAGTTGGCTTCGGCGGTGGCAGCGGCCAAAATGCCCGCCGCCGTCTTTTTCGCGACATCGACCAGGGCCTGTTGCCTGATCTCTTCGGCCTTTACGCGCTGCTCGTACTCACGTTGGGCGGCGACGAGCAGCATCATCGCGTCATTGCGTTTTTTCGTTGCGGCGGCGGTCGCGGTCGCGAACGCAACATCGCGCTTTCCCTCGGTCGCGAGAATGAGCGCGGCGTATTTTGCCTTTTCGTTGATGCACGTGACTTCCATCTTGCTTTCGCTGTCCAGGATGAGCTTCTGTCGAGAAATGAGCTCCCGCTCCTTCTTTGCCACAAGATCTTTAATGTTGCGGTCGTTGGCCTTTTGGATCGCCGTGAGAAGCTTGGTTTCGTCGTTCAGAAGCATGCGCATGTCGTTCTCGTGCTTCTTTTCCTGCTCCTCCATTTTGGTCTTGAAAGCAGTCGTCTTTTCGAGGGTGGCCGACAGCCGGGTCGGCAGCGCTACGTTTGTAACCTTAACGTTATGGATCACGACGCCGTGTGCGACGAGCTTGTGATTCAGGTCCCGCTTCATCTCGCTTGCAAACTCTTCGCGCAGGTCATGGACTTGATCGTGGCGCACCGAATGCACGAGCCCGCGAATGCCCTCGGCTGTCAGCATCGAGATGAGCTCGTTGAAGCGCTGGGCTCCAAGCATGTACACAAACTTGACCGCGTCGTCGGCGGTCGGGCCAATTTGAAAGTTGATCGAGATGTCAATGTGCACCATCACGTTGTCGGACGTTGGGCACCGCTCAACCTGGACCGAGTACGCGACGGCGTGCTTGGTCACGATGTGAGAGACGCGGTTGTACGCGGCCCACACCGGGATCAACCCCGGTTCGAGGATCCCCGCGTGGGCGTTCCACTTTTGGTACAGCACCCACATCCCCGACGGAATGCGCACGAACGTGTCGCAAAAGTGGGGGTACTTGGGCACGAGGACGATCGGGATGCTGCCGTCCTTGGTCTTCTGGTTGAAGTGGGCTTCCGCATGGAGAGGCTTGCGAATCGTCTGTTGGACGACCATAGTATGCTTGGGTGGGTTCGACGGTGTGCTCATGGCAGCGTGAGTTAGCAAATGCGCCAACTCAAACACTGCGCGAACGACAGGATCTTGTTGCAGAGCACCCAGGCGTTGTGGCGCGTGCTGCGAGTTGATTCCAACATTTCTCTGTGTCGCGTGAGGATCAGTTGCTCCAATTTTTCGTGGATCCTGGGAACCTTCTGAAGATGTCCGCGATGAAAACAAATAAAAATATTCGATTGGACGAAAGATGTGGTATTCTTAAAAATGTAGCCAATCAAACATTAGAAAATATATTTTGGTTTAGTAGAAGTTGACAAGCTTGGCCAGTGCAACCAGGCAAACCAAGTTGAGTGGCGACATGGTGGCTCCATGCAAGCGTCCGTCAGAGCTACGACTTCGAAGGCTTGGTGACCGTGTTCGTGCGCGCGGCATGCTACAGGACTGCGCACGTTGTACTTCTCAACATGGTCTGCTTCGCACGAATGATCAGCATCGCACATGGTGGCAAACCTTCCAAATTATTTGACATCTATGGACGATTTGGAATAAAAATACCTCGTGAACGTTCAACGTGGACGATCGTGAGAATTATATCCACTCGTTGGACGATCTTGAGAAATACTACTCTGATTGGGAACCAGACAAGTCAAAAAATTCATCTTCCTCTTTTCTGATTGGTCTAAAATTGCGAAAGGTCAATGCAAAGTTCCCATACAAAATCCAAGTCAAATTTGACCGATGACCAGCAAGGGGCGTTTGTGAAGATCTCCTTTTAAAGAGTGTGAACGGTAAGCTCTCGCGAGTTGCGATTGCAGCAGTGGCTAGAGACTTCAACTACAAGATTCCTCGAAGCAAAGACAAGAATGACGACATGCTCAACTTGGAGCTTTTGGGTCAGCGTATTGAAGAAGAGAGCCGCCTCGAAGAAGTGTATGGCCTTGTAAACATCATAGAGGTTTAATCTTTTTAAATACAGATTAATTATACTATGATTTTGTATGACTGTGAATGTTCGTCTGGAATAGTTCCCAATTAGACTGTACGTACCCTAGTCGGAAGAGGTCGTGGAGCTTTTTTGGATGCGACGACCCAACGACGAATGAGCTCGAGCATGGTCTCTTCGCATCCCACGGCTGCTGCTTTGATCGACGTTCCCAGGACAGACTGTGCGACTAGCTGTCGACCACATCAACCTGCGAGCAACTCATTTTTCAACTCGTCACCATGACGGCGACCACGATATCGAGATCGACGGACAAGACGCAAACGCACCTCCTGTTCGACCACATTTGGCGAGTCGATTCGGCCAACAAGAGGTTTGGCGAGTGCGCCGATGGGAGCACGGTCGTGATATTGCAGCCTGGCCGGAGCCTCGTCATGCCATACATCCGCATTCCGGACGGCATGTACGCAATTGTCCAGCACCACGGCAAGGATATCGATTACGTGCACCCCGACGGGTCGGCCAGTCCAGTGTGGCCTGCGGGGTTCCATCGGGCGTCGATTTTCACCAAAGTTGCCTACCTCGTGACCAAGCAGTACGTTGTGTTTGACACGCCCGTGAAGGGATGTAAAACCGCCGACGACGTCACGGTGCAGATCGACATGTGCCTGGTGTTTCGCATCACTGGGGACGAGTCCAAGGGGGAGGACCCGAACTTGGTGAAGCGATTCGTGTACGAGATGGGCCCGCAAGGACTGGAAACGCAGCTCCGCGACGCGCAGGAAGAAGCGGTCCGCGCGCTGGCGCGCAGTGTCCAGCACACGGAAGTGTACTCGTTGCGCGATGGGACAGTCAAGGAACGGTTCAAGAATGAGTTGCAGCTCCGCCCTCCGGCGCCCCTCTCCCCCGTGAACCACGACGACGAGGAGAAGGACGACGCCCCGTTGATCGGCCCCCGCATGGCGCTCAAAGACGCTGACACTGGCGACGAAGGGCACTGGGAAGAGCCCCCCGCGGCTCGAGTCATTTACTGCGTCACCGAAGACATGAAGAACAACCTGAACAAGCAGTTCAACCCGTACGGCGTCGAGATCACGAGCGTCGCGATCACCAACGTCAAGTTGCCGCCCAACTTTGAGTCGCAGATGGAAGAAAAAACCACGTACACGAGCGCAATCAAGGAGCAAACCATGAAGCAGCAAAGCGACATGCAGCTGCTGCAGTACCGCGAAGAGATTGACACGACGAAATTGTCCAAGTCGATGATCCGCATGGAGGAAGAGGAGACGGGGCGACAGCAGTGCGCCGAGATCCAGAAGCAAATCGACATGATCTGTGCCAACACGCAGCTGCTTCAGACGAAAATCAACCAAGATCGTCAGGTCCGGTGCAGCAAGATCGCGGCCGACGCCCAACTAGAAATATCCAAGCTCACGGCCGAAACCGAGATGATCCAGGCCGAGATTGATGCGGCGTGCGAGGCCGACATCACCAAGATCCACGCCGAGCTGCACGCGCTTCGTTTGAAAATGGACGCCGACGTTGCGCAGATCCAAGCGATCGGCGAAGCGAAAGCAAAGGAAATCATTTCCGAAGCAGAAGGCATCGCGTCCATGAAACTGGCCAAACAACGCGCGTTCACACTTCAAATGCAACGCCTCGACGTCATGGCCGCGCTCGCCGCGAACGACCAAGTTGTCATCGCTGGCAATGGTTCCAACAACTTGATGGCGGACGTATTTGTCGCCCAGCAAAAGCACAACCTGCTCTTAAACATCAACGGCCTGCATGCAACACACGCGCAGTCATAAACACCGCGCACCACAACGAGACTGGAACACTTCAAGTATACATAAGCGTTAAAGCATTCTTCCCTGCATCCACGTCTGTCCATTACATCGCTCGTACGTGTGCTTGCTGGCTAGTGGAAAGGACCTAGCACATGGTCATTTGGCGATGTGACTTCGCCCACTTGCTGTTCCACAACTCGTTCCCCAAGGTTGCTGTAAACTCGGGGTCCGTCGTTTGGAAGTTTGCGAATACGCGCACATGCGCTCGCCTTAGCGTTGGTTGCTCAGCCGTCGCCCGCCCATGCAGCAGATGCTCCACTCGCCCGCTGCTCGCACCGACCTACTCGTCCGAATGGACATTTGAACGGTGTGCAGATCACCTTGATTTATCCGAAACTTGCCGGATACGCTACACCAAGTCGTGCCAACCACGCTAAGCCATCCCGTCACCGACGATGCCAGGTATACTTCGCCCCAGCGCATGACGGCCACTGCATGCAAGGGCTATTGTGTTGAAGTCTTTATAATGCCTATGCAGAGCCCAGCGTGAAGAAGATCAAGACAGATACAGCAGCAGTGCTGCATCCCGACGTGCTCGGCACGTCGGCGGAGGCACGGCGAGCGATCCGCGGCGTTTGCGCAGGCAATGCTCCGTTCCCTCATTACCAAATTCCTGTGCTGTGTACTGTCGAGCACATGCGCAAGGTACGCGTTGGCATCCTGGCTCTCTGGTCTTGTCGACTGGCTCGTGGTGGTGACTCCGATATCCTCCGGTCTGTAGGTGCACACGGAATGCGTCCAAGAGCTTCAGAGCACATTCAAAGAGACCGATTTGTTCAAACTGTACCAAACCATCGACTTGGGCAACTTGAAAGCGTCGAGTCCGCTGGCCAAGAAGCTGCCTGCCCTCATGCAACTGCGCAATGCCCTGGTATATACTGCTTTCCATGATCATCCGTTGGACCTAACACCGGCGAACGTCGTGTAGTACACATCGGAATTCCGGCAGTACATGGCCGATATCACGGGATGCGGCCCGCTCACGGACAAAGTCGACTGTGCCGCCAACGTGTACATGACTGGGTGCCACCTCCTGCCTCACGACGACGTGATTGGCACGCGATGCATCAGCTACGTCATCTACCTCAGCGACCCGGACGACGAATGGACAGCGGCCGACGGCGGTGCCTTGGAATTGTATCCACAAACCGTGCCGTCGTCCGGGATCCCGGCGTTGGTGCCGACCGCATTTGCATTGCCTACGTACAACTCCCTCGCGCTGTTTCCTGTCGCGCCCGGCGTCAGCTTTCATTCGGTGCAAGTACGACAAGTTGTGTGGCTAGTGTTGGTCCTCATGCGCTGGCATTACATTGCCATGGTGTCAACTAATCGGTATGGTCATTTCACTCTCTAGGAAGTGTACGCCGACAAGCCGCGCTTGTCCATTCAGGGCTGGTACCACCAGGTACTAGCCTATGCCATGAATATATCCCCTGCATGAACATAGAGTCACGGGGCGTGCGCTCGTTCGTGCTAGGACGGCGCGCCAGACGGTGTCGACGCTGCCACCGCCAAACAAGTCGCCGCTATTGAAGCTGCTCAACATCCGTTTGTGGCCCTCGTGACATCTCCAGGCGGCGACGATTCCGAAGAGCTCACGGAAACCGAAATGGCCGACCTGTCCAAGTTTATCAACCCCATTTACTTGAAAGAAGACACTCTCGAGCAGGTCCAGGAGGCATTCCAGCAGTCGGGCAGCATACAGGTGGGAGTTTGCTCTGGGTTTGAATCGTTGGGTCTCGTTACGTCGATGATGGCGTTCAGTTGTGCGGCACGTCCGTCAGGTTGTGTGCCTTGGAGTTGCTCCGAGGCTTCGTGTCTGGTGGCGTGTACACAGCACGGGGCCCTCTATCCAATTTGCTTGATTGATGTAGCTGCAAGATTTTTTGACGTCTCCGTGGGTGTCTGCCATCGACGCGGCTATGCGAGCAGCCGACAGCGCGGAGAAGCTCGGGCACGGACAAGTTCCCTCCTATACGGCCGGTTACGACCAAGCGGGTTCGTGGACTGCCCAGGGCCCGCTCTTCCTTCAGCGGTACCTTCGCTATACGGGCGCCGTGCCGGCTTCAATTCCAGCGCTGGACACGTCATGCCCAACCGTGCAGCCAGCGACGACTACAACAAACAATTCAGATCCGACCCCAGGGCAGCTCTTGGCGTTCATCCAGACGTTCCTGGTCCAGTGTCCAGCCTTTATCAAGTGGGTGTCTCTGGCCACGGGCGTCGCGCCCTCCGCCGCCCGGTCAGAAGTTCGCAGGTTTCGACCTGGGTTGGACTACACGCTGGCCCACCATGCGCCATCGTCCAAACCGTCGAGTCCTATCTTGGACGTTGTTTTGTGTTTTTGCAATGCCGAAGCAAGCGACGCTGCAGCGGACGACGACGGGCCGTGGACTACGTCGGGGTACGAGTGCTACGTCCGCGCCGAAGACGACGGCATCGGAGACGTCGCTGTATCGACTGACGACAACGAAGACGACGACGAACGTCATGCGCCTGTGCAAATCCCCGCGCAACCAAACACTCTGAGTTTGGTGGTCCGCGACACGTCCACGATGAAATTTGTCAAGTTTGTCACCTGTCGCGAGCCTGGCAGCCGATGGGATGTGAATGTCGAGTTTGAATTGCCTGCGCCGTAGGTGCAGTTATCGTAAGTTGATGCAACGAGTCGACTCGACTGGTCAACGTCGCTCTCCTTCTTCACTAGCATTTCAAACATCTCTGCGCCACACGCCGACGTCCGATTTAAAACACCAGCACTTGTATGTCGTTGCAATTTCACAACCGCTGGTCAGTAGATCGTACCCCAACACCGGCAGCCTCCATGGCGACGCAATCGTTCGCAAATCCCATGGATTCACCCCCGTGGCGCTCAGAAAATTTGTTGGGTTGGTTGGCGCCGTCGTCTTTCGAGGAGTTTGTTCACTGCAGTTCACCCAGCCTTTGTGTTCACTTGTGTCCAAACGATACAACGATGAATGGCTGTCGCTGACGATGAATGGCTGTCGCTGATGCTGGTGCCATCTCGGCAGTGCATTCGGGCTATGACCCTGCGCGCCCTTTCTCGTGACGGCGGTGTAAGGCACGCATGATCGCCTGCCTCGTGTCGCCGGTACGTTCGCCCACTTACACGAATACTTCATTACTTGCCAACCTGTTTTTTTGTCCGCCGTGGCCTTCCTGCGATTTTGGGCTAGCTGCGTTCGCTATCTTTTGCTTCGGCCGGTCGCATGCGGCGCACTCTGTTGCGCCCACGTCGTTGATAAGTGTGCAGTAGGTACAGCTCCATGGTACAAGGCGCGCTAACGTCAGCGTGATGGGTCCGGAAGCTGTTACGAGGCGTTCCATTGCTGTCATGGGAGTCCACGTTGTGTCGACAGCCTCTCGATCTACTTGAAGGAGGAAATCGCCAACAGATATGACTCCACACGCAACCGCGGGCAATGGTGGCTTGGTTCGATCCGAGTTTCGCGACGGTGCTTCCAGCTCTGTAATCGTCAAGTGCGTCAGATGAGGTGGTACTGCTTCAGTGGGTGTATTGCTGAATTGGTGGTCGCCAACCACAAGCCCGAGCCCACCATCTTCCGCAGTGAGACGAACGATGTAGCGGCATACACCATCCGGGGACGAATCTGCCGGCGCACGCAAGATTTCCCACGACGATGGCGGCGTCGCTCGTCCTGCTCGTGGGCTCGTCAGCATGGCAGCATGGGGGGTTGGGAACGATGGAGGCGAGGTGGCTTGGCTAGTACGAGTGGGGGAAGACGTTTGAAGCTCCTCGTCCTACCAAGAAAGCTTCGTCATGACACACGTGGCCACTTCGAGTCGTTGGTTGTTCGACGTACCAGTGCCTCGAGCGTATCCAGCGCGGCGAGCGACTCGACTTGCTCGGGTGCTAGCGGTGGTGACTTGGGTGAGATGGAGGCGACATTCGACGTGAAGACTTGGCACGCTAGCTTTGGACGACCTGGTTTCGGCGGCGACAGCTTGACTGCACTTGCTAGCGGGTCGAGCGGCAAAGGTGCGGCGGACGGAGCAACCGGTGCGGCGGGAGGGTGCTTGTGAGGACTCCCCGGCCGTGGTGACGTCGGTGCCAAGTGAACTTGCTGGGCGAGGGTTTCGAGCTGGTCAAATTTGAGCTGGTTCTTCTCCCAATAGAGAATCGTCGGTTGGTAGCACCCGCGCTCGATGCGCCGACGAACTTCTTCCCACGTGCCAATCTACGCCACCAGAGCGTGCATTAACGCGTCGAGAAAGCAAATCCAATGCAAGGGCTATCGAAACAAGACGCAAACGTTGTGCGAGTCGAGCTTGTCGAGAGGGCTGACGCCACTCCGCGCCATGCATCCAACTGCCTGTGCCGCCTACCCTGTGGACTTGGACGTCGTCGAAGAGATACCACTCGTTGCGTCCCGACTGGGACTGAAAAAAGCTCACGTAGTGGAGGCCATAGTAGCACACCATTCCTCGAAAGACGTAGATCGCCTCTTCTTTGGCCAAGTCGGCGGCATCTCCGCCGAGGTGGAAGATCTGCCCAAGGTCGAGTTCGTGGGGGATGATGTTGCCGAACGCTTTGAGTTCCGTGCCACCAACCGTTGTCGACGGCCACACAATGCTCACGGCAAACACAATTGGAAATTTCATGAGCCACCTACGAACCATCCGTCGAGCGAGGTTGGTCAAGCGCCCGACCTGCATGACAGTCACCAAGTTACCGATCCATGAGACAGGGGCCGGGACACTGGGTCTGGTCGCTGTCTGGGCACGATCGCCGACACCCTTCGTTCCACAGCGTTCGCAGCACCGCCTCAAACGAGTGCTGCTTCGCCGCGGTGGGGGAGCTCCCGCGGAAGATGGAGGATTTCGTCGCCGACATTGACACGAAATCGTACAGCTCGGCAAAGTAGACACGGTACAGCGTATCCTTCCACATCTCTGGCTCGGACGTGGCGCCGCATTTCCCACACCGATACATGTCAAACATGTTGGATTCGAAGAGAGCGTGGCCAATGCACTTGGGATTGCAGTCGGTGTCCTTGATTTCGATCGAGGACGCAAGGGACGCGGGCGGGGATACCAAGCGTGCGTCCGTCGCGTCTGTGGCCGTAAGAGCGTGGTGGCGGACTTGGTCAGTGTGCATGGACGCCAGGATGGTGTCGAGGGTTTCCGTGGCATCGGCCATCGCACCCAGCCGAAACCGATCTGTTTGCGAGCTCAGCATGTTGAGTGCCACGCGGACGTTGTCGGGCGCAAGCGCTTGCTCGTCGCTGAACTCGTAGTACGTGAATATTTCTTTGAGTTCGCAGAGGAGGCAAGTGTCGTGCACCGTGTGCAGCGTCGTGTGATCGCTCGTCTTGATGAGGACGCGGAAGCTGTCCAAGTGCCACAGAGACTGGATGATCACGTTTAAGAAGCAGTTGTTCTGTCCGATGTGGTTGGTCAGGCCTTTGTGCATGGACGTGTGCTTGAGCATTGCCGCGCGGTCCGTCATGATGCTGTGCAAACGGGTGCTTTTCAACCAATTCCCTCGACGATCTCGAGAGAATCAAATTCTTTGATGCGAAACAACTATTTTATGTACCATTCAAAAATATCTTGGAGTATGAAAGAATTAAAACCAAATCCATTGCCATCATAAAATTTAATACAAACCCACCATGCCAGCTGGACACTAGACATGCCAGGAATCCATTGCGAGGACGTCGACGGGGTGCAGGACTCTGCACCTCGAGGAGCCCATCAACTTGCACCTACATACAAAGTCACGCCGAGCATTCGGCTTCTTTCAAGATCTCCGCCGCGCCTTCCTCGCACGGACACGAACGCCCTGTCTTGTCCAACCTCCTTTCACTCTCTTGAGCTGTCCCTCTGTGCGATGTTGTCGATGGCTAGTTGTCGCCGCCGTGATCGAGACCAAGGATGTATCTAGGCGAGAGTTTCTTCATTCGTGCACTGTGTATGTTGTCACGGCTCCTCAGAACTAGCATGCCAACCAGCCACGTTTCAAGGTCACTCCTTGCACACGAGGCGCCATCCCTGATTTAACCAGGCTCAACGAACAACGCACGAGCGTAAAGAAGTTCCCACTTGCGCCACAGAATGAAAAATACTAGCCTCTATCCAAAGACGAAAAGGTCCTCCAGTGCCTCGCGGGAACGTTCGTTCCGTCGGCAGCGCCTTCTTTCCATGCCGCCGCGACCGTCCACTCTCGCCAACATTTGGCAGCACACTTCTCTACCATTCCAAACCGATCATCTTATTCGAGCCAAAAGCCCGTTATTTCCATATTGATGACGAGGGTCAGGTACTTGGCCAGCTCCGCCTTGTTCGTGTACAGTGGCAAGTCGATGCGGTTGAAGCACGTGTGACCTTTTGGCATGAGGCCGGTCGGGGGCGGGCCGCGGTTCACCATTTGAATCGTAAACCGACGGACGCGGCCGTCGGTCGATGTCAGCGCCTTGAAGCCTTGCACGGGCACCTACGCATCGTCCAGGTCGTCCCAATCATCGGCCATAGTTGGGTCGATATACGTACGCGAGACGTGCCGGTGGCAAACTGGAGGAGTCGCGCGCGCTCCTCGGGCGAAAACTTGGCAACTACCGACCAAAACCAGTCGACAACCGCCGTCTCCGCCACGCTGGGGGTCTCAAGCTTGATCCATCGAATTTCGCTGTACATGCGCCAGTCGTTCGTGTCGATGTCGGGCATCCCCGACAACAGCAAGTCAAACTCTTGATAGTCAAACACGGAAATCAAAAAGAGCGGCACAATGTCGTAAAATCCCTTGAGAAAGGCCGCCAGCGGCGACGCAATGCTGCCAAACATGTGAAACTTGAGCAAGAGGTCGAGGTACTCAGCCTTGTTGTCGTCCGTCACGTTGATGCTGGCGCCACCCGGGACCAACTCGATCACTTCAAAGTTGGTCAAGCCTTGCACGGTAAAGTCCAACGAGAGCAGTTCAGCTTGGTTGTTGCTCTTGAGCCACTTGCAATTCCGGTACAGCTCGTCGTCCTACCACAACGTCGCGGCGTCAAGCCACATGCACGATTGCCAGCCACGATCGAAAACGATCGATGGCAACAAAACCACCGCGTCAATGCTCGTGGCAATCGACGCAGCCGGCGACACACGCGTCCGGCGACTTGTCATGGATTTGCCAACTCCATTGCCCGGCAATACTCGCCGCATTGGGACCCAGGACATCGCAGCCTCACAAACCCAAACCATACATCGCAACCGCGGACGGTGCATTCGCAGTCCCGCATCCACACACGGACGAGATCGATCCACGTACCAAGAATTCCAAGTCGGAAAACGAGATCGGCACCTCCAGCATGTGCTTGATCAAAGGCAGCGCGAGTGACATCTTCATGTTGAAGCCTTCAATGAGCGCTTTTCCAATCAACCGCCCGACAAACTCAAATTCTTGCTGGTAGTTGGGACGCAGGACAGCTTTCGGGTTGATCCAGTAGGCCAGGTTGGACCCTTTTGTCGCGACAAACAGACCCATTTCGTCGCTGAAGAGTTGGTCGCACAGGAGCTCGTACCACTCGCGAATCAACCCGCCGGCATCTAGCCCCGGTTCATTCTCAAAAAAGATGCGCAGACGCTCCCAAAAGCGCGACGCTGGGCACTTGAGCGTCTGCTCCATCGAGTCGGCAATCAAATGGTCGCGCCGGACCACAAACTGGATGTGGCCGTCTTCGTACCGCCGCCATCGTTTCTGGACTTGCTCGAGAAACCAGTTGTTCTTTTCAAAAAACGTAAGCGCGGCGATCTCTTCCAGGTCGTCGTCGCAGTCGGGCTGGCGTAGCGCCCCGTTGACAACGACCCCCAATGCCGGCGCGAACTCGGTGGCGCCGTCGGCAGTCGTGTGGCGGACGTATCCTGTTGACAACGCCGTCATGTTGTTGCGGCGCTCGTCTTCCGAGATCGCGGTGAGGGGAAAGCTAGTCTGGCCTTGGCCCCATCCAAAGCCTGTGCCGGGTGTCGCAGCGGCATGGCCTTTGCGCGACGCCTGCTGTGGCGGCGCATGGAGCATATCGCCCGTAAACATGGATTGGCGTTCCTCGGCATCTTCCAGTTGCTTGAGGGCCGTCGACCGTAGCGGATTCTGCATGAATGGCGTCGCGCTGCCCACCGATTCCTCCTCCGTGTAACCGAGGTCACGCATCGCCAGCGCCACGTGAGTATCGTGCGCTTCTTCCTCTTCCGGCAGCGACGACCCTGTATTCGAGATCGGGCTCAGCATGTCGACGAAGTCGTGTCCTTCGCCCATCATTTCCATGTCGATGGTGCTCTCGCGCGTGGGGTCGTTCGCGTCTGCGTCAATGCGGATCCAGTGCATATTACCATCGGGACCTTTCTTCCGCCGCCACAAATGACGGCGCATCGCAGCCTTCTGCCTCGCGGTCAAGTCCATTTGCTTGAGGCGACGGACGTGGAAGGACCGAATGCGACTCTGTTGGTCGAGTACGACGGACCTCGACTTGTGCAGCGTCGGGTTGACAAAGTCCGACTTGCGCAGACCGGACGGTCGTGGCAACGATGCCTCGTAGTACTGTTCCATCGTGTCCACCACGACCTGTGGTGTGCCACACATGACGCATTCCTTCTTGCTCGGATGGTTGTCGTGGAAGCAAATCGAGCACGTCCACTCCTTCTCCCCACGCGCGACAAACGTGTCGATGAGGTCGTGGCGCATCATGTTGTTGTGTCGGTTGTCGTTCTCGAGGAACCTCTCAATTCGCCGCGCATAGTTCCAATAATAAATGATGGCACCGACCAAAAGCACGAGCGCCAGGCCTAGCAGTGCGTACACAATCGCGGCAGTCGTCGCCGACAGCTGAATGCCAAACAGGACAGCCATCGCGGACAGGGGAGAAGGCGGTAGGCGGGCGTACTTGCTCTTCCTGTGGAAGAGTCAGTTGGGAATGACCTAATTTCTACACAAGTATGATCCGGATATATGATTCATTATCCGAAATATCGATGGTGGAATTCAAGATATATCTGTTATACTTTTGATGGCAATATATTCGGAGACATCTGACAACGGTGATGAAACGAGCGACCTGTGCAGAATAGAAGGAACCATTTTTATTTTACCGTCGTGGACTGTCTATACGAGCTCCAGGATCAAGATGCAGCAGTAGTGCGATGCCAGGTTCCTCGTCTGGCCGCCGTGATAAATTAGCGACGGCGTGTTGTCGCCGTGATAAATTAGCGACGGCGTGATTGTCGAGAGAGAAATATTTTTCTCTACTGGGGAGAATCAGGTGGTATGCAACGCATCTCGTCTTATCCGGATGATACTGCACGGATACGAACGGCTTCAGGCGTAATGTTGATGTATTTTCCAAGAGCACAGCGAGCGCCAGCCAGGCGACACGAGCGACATTGATGCCAGGCCACTTCAGCACAGCTTGCATAGCAGAGCTGCATTCGTCCGGCTTCGCTGGAGGCTCATGGTAACATGCGGAATGCGTGAATTAGCATGTGAGACGTGGAGTCTGGGGCTGAAGGCCATCCTTTTTCTTGGTGGAGTCGAGCTGCCTTGACTGTTCTGTGTCAGGTCAAGCCATCATGCTCCATGGGGCGGCAACGGTGTATAAGTGGTGTAGATGTGGGCCATGGGTGTCCATCGTGGCGCTACCCACGCCGAAGACACCATTCAAAAGATGTGCATCGATGTAGGGTTAGAATTAAAATGCTAACGACACGAGCGCGACGGCCGTGACGAGAAAGGACAAGTACAGAAACACGGTCGCAAACTCCAGTGAACTCAAAAAGGGCAGCCCAAACGGAGTCATCGCTGCCAAGTTCGACTTGAACGTTCGCCTGCAATACTTGATCCCAATGACTTGAAACCAGGCTGGGATGATGAGACCGAGACCAAATCCCAGAAACCCAGCGTAGGTGAATATTGCATCGAGCTTCTTGAAGAGGGCGGCTAGAACCAGTGGGGGGAGTGTGGCCATCAACCGAGCAAGCATCCACGCTCGCGACGGACTCATCGGCGCGGTCCATGTCTTCGGAAGGGAGGTCAAGATGTTGCCGCCGACAGTTAGACCCACTAAGGGGTACGTCGACGTGATGTTGACCACGGGGAACATGATGACCAAGACATGCACAACTAAACCGATCCACGCCGGTGACTCCGGGGGGCACCGCGACCAGCCATTTCCACACCCAGTGTAGTCCAGCCACATCAAACTGGCAAGTGGGTTCACTTCATCGAACGCAATGGCCCCAAGAACACCCAGCAAGAGATAAAATACCGCGGACACCGTCATTGCAATGAACGTGATCTTTCGCGCCTTGAGCTTTTCCGAGGCATGCAGTGGCTGTAGTGCGGTGGGCATGTTGTACTGGCAGTTGAGAGCGAGCAGCGTAGGTCCGAACCCGGCGCTAAAGTTGTGCCAATTGAATGCCCACTCGCCACGAGAGGCGACGCGAGCTACGACCAGGTCCTTGCCGTCGTGGGCTAGCTTGATGAAAAGAGTGACGAGCATGACGGACAGAGCGACGATGCGGTACACAGACAGGAATTTTTGGATCATCGCTTGGTCGCCCATGTCCATGAGGACCAGCACAACCACAAGCACAGTGAACAGCGCCATGCTGATGTAGTACATGTCGATACAGGGGATGGAAGCGTCGATGGCGTAGACGTTGCACGACTCGCCCCACGCATATGTAAACACGAAGGACGCAATCGACGACGCGAAAATCGAGGCATATGCCCAGAGAGAGCCGAGGCAGTAGAATAGCATGACGGTTTGCACGATGTGGTACCCCATGTCCCGTGCAAAGAGGCCACCGATTTCGCTAAAGTTGATGCGACGGTACGTGAGGCAGTTGTCAGGCAGGTTGCCGACCGTGGTGTGCGACACGATCCCCTCCGCGCGGGCCATGGATTCCAACGTGTAGTTCATAGTGATAAGGGCCCCCGCGAACCCAAGGATCAAGAACGTGGCAGTGAGGCCCAGCCCCGCCGATGCAAACGCGAAGGGGAGACCAAAGCACCCCGTGCCAATCATGTAGTTGAGCGTCATTGCCACAGCGACGACGGCCCCAAAAGGGCGAACGCCCATCGCAGCAGGGTCGAGTGGATTTAGCAGCACCAGGTCGCCCGAGGCGACGCTTTGCTTTGTCGGCGTGAGTGGGGTGTCCATGTTGATCGTTTGCAAAAACGCAAAGTGCAGCAACAAGCCCATAAATTGCGGACATTTCACACGTGCTTCGTGTCTGATCTAACATACTTGAATTGAGTATGTCATAGTTACCAACAAACGACCGTTGGAACGCATTTCTTTGAATATCAGAAGAAATGGCGCATTTTTTAAGTAAATATTGCACGTTCTTTATTAAATTCCTTCGTCACCTAGATGCGCAGACAGCCTCCCCAACGCAGCTACAGCCTCCCGCCTCGCGGTGATGCACGGCGAGTGAATCAATCATGCCTTGAACTAAACATCGCAATGTCCTCCGCACACAATGTGACGATTCGCTGACATCGAAGCGGTCTGAGTAACGAATCGAACCTTGCGCTCCTATTGGCCGAAGTGAATGAGACACAAAACATTGAAGACGACTGCCAACAAGCATCGAAGGGACGTGAGGTCTAACACAAATCGTTTTTGTTTTTGCCTTCAAGGACTTCGTCGCCTGAACACATGCTGCTTCCCACGACCACCTAAAACAACAACACAGGTTAGTTCATGTCGTTACCAGCCCAAACCACGTCAACAAGGAGGATCAAATGTCGACGGCCAAGCTCACGAAGCAATTATCGCAACAGGAAGATGTACGTCAAAGAACGCCTCGTGGCCAAGGGACAACTCGGGGCGATTCAAAACTATGTCACGGACAACTCGGCCAACCAACAGGCACTTGCGATCCTAATCGGCGAATTGGTCCCAAGTCAATTTTACAATTCATCCGCCAACACGAAGTGGGAACCAATGAAATGAACCACAATAGAGTGCTGATTTCCCCCGCAACGGAGCATATTTGGTAAATGTTTTGTCTTAAATTTATATAGAGATCTATGAATTACTTCCTCTGTTCGATATTACTAGTAGTGACGACATTTGACTTCAACGGCACTCCAAAAATCGAATTCTTCACCAAATTCGATGAATCATATCATGTTCGACGGAGAATCAAAATCTAAAGAATAGGTCTATTGACTGCAGAGCGCGAAAAGGAAGTTTTGGCGCTCAAATTTGACTTTGCCATCCGTCATCCGAATAAAAATTCAAAATCAGGTGCATCAAAATTAAAATTTCGGGGACCTGAGCACGACGACATCATGGTCCGACAACCCACCGGCCGAGAACTCTCCTCTCCTACACCAAGAAGATAGACGTAATCCGTCGACTCTATGAGCGCTCGTCCATGGGAAAGCTGGCCCATGGAGCAATCAACTCAACGGCCTCCGACATGGGCATTCACAGAACAACTGTCGCTCGGGTCTGGAAGGACTTCCACAACAACGTCTTGATGCCGTCCCGCAAGAAAGGTCGTGTCGGCCGCACGCCAATCTACACGTCAGAAGTTGTTGTTGCAATGGTGCGGGAGTTGCCGCAATCTCTGTGCACCACCATGTGTGAAGTTTCCGATGCAACGTGAATTCCAATATCGACACTCCACCGGCATTTGAACGCGGGAACTCTCCGACGCCGATCAACGCGCATCAAGCCTTTGCTCAACGACGACCACCACAGATCGCAGCGTCTTGCATTTTGGAATTTGATGCCATGTGGGACGATGTTCACCTCGATGAAAAGTGGTTCAATGCTGATACCAACGTGCGGAAGGTGTACCTGACGGATGGAGAAGAGCCCGAGCAACGTGCATGGCCAAGCAAGAAGTTTATCCCTAAGGTCATGTTCCTTGCCGCAGTCGCGCGGTCCCGATACGACGAAGAGCGTGGCACCTACTTCGGCGGCAAAGTTGGCATGTGGCCAATCGTTGAGTATGCACCAGCGGTTCGAAACTCGCGCAATCGTCCTGCGGGCACGATGGTCGCGACTTTGGTGAATGTTGATGCTCCTTTGTACCGCGAGTACATCTTGACACGTGTTGTTCCAGCAATCAAGGCTACCTTTCCTACCTCGAACAAGCGTGTTGTGCTCCAGCATGACAATGCCACACCTCACGGCGGCATCACGAGCGCAGACCTTCTGAGCGTGTCCACTGACGGTTGGTCCTTTGTTGTTCGCTGCCAGCCGCCGAACAGTCCAGACTTGAATGTCTTGGATCTTGGGTTCTTCTCGTCGCTTCAAACCCTTCAACACAAGTTGGTGAGTCGTTCGTTAGACGATGTCATTCATGCCACACTCGCTGCTTTTGAGCTCAGCGGCGGCCATACACTCGCTAATGTGTTTCTCACCCTGCAAGCCGTGATGCGCGTTATGCTGGAGAACAATGGCGGCAATACCTTCCGATTGCCTCATTTGCGTAAGGATTCATTGCGCCGTGTCGGGGCACTCATGCCCAACGTCTCCTGCCCAGCTTCATCGTTGGTCTAAGGGTCCACTCGGGTTTTTAACCAATTACATGCTTCTATTTTTGAGTTGACCAATTGTATTGATATGTCGCAAGTAAGCTGGAAAAAGTCACATTTGCAAGTGTCGGCGGTATTTCCGAACAGAGGAAGTATGAGATTAGAGAGCTTTCGGTCGGCTAAATATCAGATTAGATTCAAGATCCGAAACCTGAATTCTTTTTTAAACCTGAAATCACAAATTTCGGTATTGATTTTTGGCTTCAGATTGAACCAAAGTCAACATAAAATCGTCTTTCGGGACCAACCAAACTTCA
>NW_008580151.1:386270-412979 GCF_000520115.1 Aphanomyces invadans
CGTTGTGCAAATCAACTGGTTTCATGACCCAAATCCTTGATTTGGTACGATAAGCATCGTCGTTTGGCAAACATTTGAACACGATCAACATCGGGTGATTCTGGCGGATGAGGTGGAACGTTCTGCTTCTGCCAGACTCATGACCTGCGAGTGCTGTACTACCAATTGCTTCGTGGAGTTTGATTTGGCAGTAAACACCAACTCGTTGCTACCTAATCCCGAACGACTACGCGTGCTCGTCCATCCTAGCGTCGGAGGGCGTTCCTCGAAGATAATCCCACCGCTTATACATGCAACCACATTTCTAGCATGCTGCCACGGTTTGTGCATCCAGCATCATTAGAATTCTTTCGCGCATGAGGGGCTGCGAATGGAATGCTCAAACGAATTACCTCGATGGTTTGTCGCAGCCGGCACTCAAGTTCCATCAGGCAGTGGCTTTGTGCAGTTGCCGAGGCTATTTTTTCCGCACCTGTGTGGTGGTTCGCATGGAGGTTCTGTGCCAAACACACGTTTCGCAGATCGACGGACCCTCGGACCGACCTGCCAAGAAATGCAACTCGTTGGGCGCGGAGCTTGAGGTGTTCCCGTCATATTCTGACCGGACTACAGATCGTCCCATGCATACGTCGCAAATTCAACCGAAGTTCGGCGGCATGAGTTGTCCGCCTCCAGTAAGCATATTGCAGGAATCGTGCGCCTGTTTTGTATGAGTGTCCATTCGGTTGCTACACTGAGGGTCGAGCAATTGCGACGACGTGGGGGCGGTAGCCAGGACAGATCGAGCGAACACCTCCTCGGCTCTATGCAGTTGACGACCTACTAGCCGTCGTGGGAGCGAGCACCTCAAGGGTTGACTTGATCGGGGTCACACATGAGTGAGGTGGCAACGGTTGCAAGGACTGTTTGCGACAGATCGGGAGGTCGTTTTCAAAGTTACGCGAGTGACACGCCTTTCGCCGTCGTTCACGTGGTAGTTAAGTTGGACAGATTCGTGCGCCGCATTGCACATTTCCTCTTTCTGTCGCACGTTGGACGTATCAGCCAACGAACACCTGCAACCTCCCATGGCTCTCCGCTAGAACTCGCCGCCACTCTTCGGCCCACTCTCGGTAGTGCTCATGCGGTGCAGCATCACCTCGTACGATCGATTTGCCAAGCGCGGCAGGCTGTGCCTTGGTCACCACGTCTACGAACATTCTCCCTCGCCGACAGGTCGCTATGGCGTCTGCGCAGTTAGTGGCCTGCTAGCATACACTGCCCTCCATGTCAACACAACTCTTCCCAGCCACCGTCCCCAACGCAATGTGCGCCTCATCGCCCATGATTGCTCTGGTTGTCGAAATGCCGCCCATCGATTCGTTGTTGAACCTCCCCTGTCCAACGACAAGCGAGGTGGAATGTTGCCGACTGCGACAACCACCTCGACGTGTTTGCCGAATTGTGTTGTGGTATTCGAATAAAAAAGTGCATATTAATTGGTACTCAATTTAGTGGTACTCAATTTAGTGGTTACAAACGTCAAGTCCACTACGGGGATTGGTAAATATTGACAGATTAAAAATAATATTCGATGCTCGGTACATGGTGCAAATTTACGCATTAACTGCCAGGAATGTGCAATTTTGATGTCGGAGGAATGGTGCCAAAGCTCAGACATGTCGAGAAGGCACACGGAGAGCAGCCGCGTGCGACCACGTTATAAGTTATCTACGTCCCTCGATCCGATGGCAAACTCGGGAGCGACGGCGTTGTAGCGTGGTGTTTGTGCTGGCCGCAGAGCCCTCCGACACGTGCAAAGTGCGTGCACCCGTCGTGTTTACACGGTTTGCACTTGGACCCACCGCCATGGGCGCGGCAGAGGCCACCGGACTGCTGCACAGTGTTACATCCTTCAACAGAGCACATTTTACCACCCCCGTGGCGAATGCACAGACCAGCGGTACGAGCGTACGACCGGCACTCGTCGACGTTGCATTTTCGTCGCTGGTTGCTGAGTTTCATGTTGTGTTGGGTGCACAGGCCAGCAATGCGGGCAAACTTGTGGCAACTGGAAATGAAGCACCGACGAGACGACTTGTTGCGAATGTCATGGAGGTCGGGTGCGTCGCTGCCTCGCGGGGATGATTGACGGTATAGATCAAGCATGGCAGTGGATGCTGCTTCGTCCTGCGAGCTCAAGGTGGACGACGTGCTCGTCGTGGGCGAGCTCGATCCCAACGACAGGGACGTCTCAACTCGGTTCGACGAGGGGCTGTGGCGAAGGGTCGACGCGTGGATCAGGCACATACCATGGCTCTTCGCAAACCGATAGCACGCCGGAACAATGCATGCAATGCGGGAGTAGTCGTGCTGGTGGAGTTGTTCGCTGCCAAAGCAACGGAGTGAGGGCTGTGGGGCGCCGTATTGCATCACTGCGGCTGATTGAATATGGAAATGCCATCGACCCCGTGCATTGCCGTAGATGTTGGGGCTGCGTCATGGTGCGGTGAGGCCAGTAGTGCCCCGAAAGGCACTCGATGTGGGCAGTTCAGTCGAGTCCGCGCTGGCCACACTCGGCCGCGGTGCCACCTACTGTTCCACTCGCCTTTGCGTCCCAGCCACGTTGACTTTCGCACATCAAACGCGTTTTATTCATGTTCCTGCGTTAAATTGGTTGATTATAGCCAATTAACTAGTTGAATTCGAAGAGGTCCTTTTGATTGGCTATAATTCCAGCTCATTGCAGAATCCGCTAACGTGGACAGGGACATTTGAATATAGCTGTCGACATCGAAAGCCCGGCCACGCCACAGCGCAACGATCCAAGTGCTGCGCTACACGAACGAGACGACGGTTCTTCCAGCGAGGATATGTTGGAGCGCTACAGGCGGAGGGTGCGACCGACTTGGCTACGAGTTCAGAACTCATTTACGTCAACCGTGTTGTTAAAACGCGTTTTTCATGTCATGTGTTAAACGCGTTCGACTACGGCGCTGACGCCACACGCCCGTTTCAACGCGTTGAGGGGGAATTTATTTGAACAAGTCACTTAACATTTGTATTCCATATAAAAAACGCAAATTCTACGAAATGATCGACGCCTGTCCCGTGTCCAGCGACGAGCTGAACCACGCCATCCACGAGCGCCACGCGCGCGAGAACACATGGGCGCGGAGGGCTAGATCAAACGTTCGCGGGGGTGGAGCTCGTCACAGGCGTAAGGGCTAGGCCAGATCAGGGCGGCGAGGAAGGGAAGGGGCTGCGCGGGTTCGCATCGCGGCCTTTGAGATCAGCTGCAGAGACTTAGCCCAGCATTTTCGGTTGGAAAGCTGCGGCAGGCAGTTTGTCCTCATCTCGCTTTTTCCATGGCAGGAGGGGATGCTGCGGCGTGCGATCGATGTGGTGTACGCTAGACAGGGAATCCAACCCACGAAGCGACCAAGCATCTCACACGCCACCTCACTTCGCCAAGATCGAAACGTGCGCGCACGTTCCGGTGTCGATAGTTGGGTTGTCGCCGGTGCTTGTGACTGGCCTGCCCCGGCCATTTCCCATTGCTGGACGGTGCTGGATGGGTTTGTCTTGGTTTTGAGGCCGATGGCATGGACTGAAGCCGACCATCCAATAACTTGTTCCGCCTGGTTCGCGAGACAATCGATGCGGTCGCGTTACACAATCCAACGCGCCAACTTCAACTGGTAGACCCATGCGTACACAGCCGCCAAACTGAACGCTCCAAGCGCATGGGGAACGGGACGGCGAGCATGGCGAGTGCAGAGCGAACGCCAAGATGCAGGCTGCCTTCATGCACCCACCAACGAAATTTTCAAGTCCCAACGCCATGGCTTATCCACCCACGCCCATCCATCGTGCCAGAACATCGGCCAAGTGGGTGTACTGGAGGAGGAAGGACATTTCACACGTGTGGTGTTTTGGTACAAAGCCGCGCGCACAACCAAAACTAGGAGCAGGGTGCGCCCCAATCGATCGCGTGTGCGCTGGCCATCCATGGAATGGGCTGGCGGGCCTGCACGTGGGCCCGGCTACAGACACTTGCTACGGTGGCGACGCCGCGGGCAGTTGCTTGAGCAATTGCTCGTTGGCGTTGTATAAGCGCTGGCACAATCGAGTCTTCTCATGAATGTCCACCATGGCCTTGTCCAGCTTCGCCTCCTGGCGAGCGAGTGCATCTTCAAGCGCCGCCACCTTTTGCTTAGACGAACTGGCGACGACGCTAGCTTGACGAAGTGACTCGACTAGCACCTTGTGCTGGTCGGAGAGGTCGAAGAATTCTGAACGAATCGTGTGGATCCATTGGTTCACTTCGCGGTTGGTGATGCCTAACGCATTGAGCTTGGCTATGGCGTCGGGGGCCTCGCCACCGTCGTCCTGTCGCCGCTCTTTCGGTAGCAACGTCCCTGGCTGGTGCTTGACCACTTGAAACCAAAAGTGCAATTCCGACGTCAACCGATCGGTGACGTCAGCGAAGTGCTGTGTCCGGGTATCGATTTCTTTTTGCAGAGCGCGCGAGTGCTCCGCCGCCCGTTCGCTCAACGTGGCGGTCAATTGGGCGTTCAGATCTTCCTGTAGCGTCTCCATGCGCACGATGTACTCGGCTTCGTAAGTTTGTTGGAGCTGGGCCAGCCGGTCCGCGCGGCGGAGATCATGCTCCTCTCGAATGCGCTCGACCCTACACGACGGCATCGTGGTGACCTCGACGGCGCCTTGTCAGAATCGTCGGTCGAGATCGACTTGGATACCGTTTCAAGTGATTCGCGCGGAGTTGAGTCGTCACGTCGTTGAGCGATCGAGTTTCGTCGACGGCTAGTGCTTGCCGCAACGAATCAATCTCGCGATCGTGTGCCCTAAACCGGAAGCCCGGCAATACCAACAGGTCAATGGATGGCGGCAATGTCGCGCTATGTACTGCCGAAGTCGGTCTTGGGTGGTGTGGACGAGCTGGACAGTGTCCGCATCATGTTCATTGCGGAGGTGCTCCAGCGACCGCTCCAGGGATTCGTTCGCGACTCGTTCGATCTGTGCAAGCTTGGCGGCACGCTGTCCATCCAATCGCTCTCTCAACTGTCGGTGCATTGTGATGAATACGAGGCTGGGTCGTGTATAGGGACTTCGAACCTGCTGCAGCCGCAACGACGACCCCAATTGAAGCGCCTCCTGCAACTTAGCGACCTCGTCGCGCTCGTTGGCTTGGTGCATCGCCAACGCTTGCGCTCGGCCTTGCTGAAGCAACTCTTCTTCACGCTGGAGCAACGCTGTCGCGACTTCCTGCCGCTTCGCCAATAGCTCATCCGACACAACATGGCGGAGACGTTCTTCCAGCGCTACCAAATCCGCCTGGAGCACCGACACCACCGCGTCAGACTTGCGTTGTACTGGAGAGTAATAAATCCAAATGACGGCACCTGGTATTTTTGTTCGATTTCGCGCAGTACTGCGACTCGATCAACGTCGAGCTGGCGCTGGAGTGCCGCACGTTTGAGGTCGGTCTCAAGCTGGTACCTTTCGACCACATTTTGCTTTTCCCTCTCGAGTCGCCGCTCGTTGTTGACCAGCACGTCGTTCAACTCATGACGTCGCTTCGCCATAAACTCGTCTTGGACGTGGGCTAGCTCGGCCTACACCAGCGATTCGTCCATGCTGAACTCGCGAGCTGAGGGTCTGGTGCAAAGTACATGGTGCTCCTGGCCCAGCTCGGCCTTGGTCGCTGCCACGACATCGTGCGTCTCTCGATCGCACGCTTCCTGTAACTTTGCGACAGCGAGCCGCTTGCGGATTTGAAATCGTTCGACGACTTGGTCGATTGCATGCACCTGCTTCTGTTGGCCTTGGTGGAGGACAGCGTCTGCTTCGGTCGCGATGGCTGTGGAACACGCTTCACGAATCGCTTGCATCGATGCCAAGCGCAATCGTGAAGTTGACTGCCACACCATCAACAACGACATCAAACATTCGCGCGGTCAATCTTGAGAGATCGACCGCACCTCGTTCGATGGCTGGGTTGGGGGGAGGCCATTGGTACACTATATACCAAAAGTCCATTGTAACTTGCCCACATAACAACATCTTACATTGGGACCGCTTCGGGACCGGTCGTGGCGCTAGAGTGGAGGCCAAAATGAACCAAATGATAGTCGAAAAATTGGATTGTCGACACCTCCTCTGGGTCGGGAAGGACGTGGCTCTCGGCTAAATGTTTGGCGGTCATGTTGCTCTAGTCGCTTGGGTGAGTACTCAAATGTATGGGTGCCGCAGCATATACTTCCGACGCGTCGAGTTGGGGATTTGCCGTCGCGGCAGCCTGGGCACCCTGTGACAAACGTTGCCGACGGCATCAGAGATACATAAATGTTGCGAATCGATCGTACACGTTGGGTGTCCTCGGCGGGCGGTTGCATATCGGCAAACACCTACGATATCCCGGCTCTTCTTGACAAAGACAAGTGGAGATGGCATCGTTAGGTAGTACCATGGCGTCTTTGTGAGCGGCGGCGACGCGCGCTTGGATTCTGGCTTGGGCATCGAGGTGCGCTGCCTTGTCGTGTTCGTAATCGCGTTGGAGTTTGGCGATCATGGAATCGAAGGATGTAGCGACGATTGGAGTGTGTGGGGCTGGCACAGTCTTCTTCTTGGGGGGCTGCCGCGTTGGGTGGGCTCTTGCCCTAGGTGCCACTGAGCCTCCGCCATGTGCTTGCTCGTGTTGCCCTGAACCTCGCGTCGCTTTCGACGAGGTGGTCCTCTTCATCGTATCGTAAAAGGACAGTTCCGATTCAAGCTGCTCCAGTTCGTGCTGGAGTTCATGGCATGTCTCGTTGATATACTTCTCCGGTCGAATTGCTGTCGTCGACGTTACGGACGCTTGGTGCAGCGCGTGGTGCACGCGGTCTCGCTCGGTTACATTCTCATCATGGAGGTACTCAAGGAAGCTCCTGTCTTCGTCGAGGATGTCGTGAACGAGACGTAGCGAGTCGTCGAGCGACATGCGCACCCGCGACGAACCTGTCGCGGGGGCGGACATGCAAAATATTCGTGCCGTTTCATGATGGAGCGATACCATTGGTCGAATCGATATAGTTGCCGTTGATTGGGTAAAACAGTCCTGGATACGTGGCAGCTTGTGAGAGAGAGAAGTAGGTGATGGGCGTACTGATGTTGGCCGGTCGGAAGCCGCGAGAGCAGGGAGTGCTGTTCAACATGGGGTTCCTCACGACTGGGCAATGAGATAGCTAACCTGTGGCAAGGGACCACTACTGGCTTGAGAGCGTACACAAGCAATTTCAAGGTTGAGTCGCTGGACTTCCACGTCGCACAAAAACGAGCCTGGGGTACGAGTGGGGGCGAGCTCGCACTCCACAGTTTCCAATTTGATCCTGCGCGAGTTGAACGATACAGTGAAGACCTGGAGTCACCATCACTTTCCATGTAGCAGCTTGCCTGCGATTGCTGATGAAACTACGTGAGCGACGCTGCCACCGCACGATGCGGGCATACTAAATTGGCATGCCGCGTCTCGCTCAATGGAACCCATCCCGTAGCCGCTGCAGCCTCTCGTGGGAAAACCAACAAACGACTTGACTTTGGCCGTCAGGGTGTACGACGTGAAGTCGAGCATAGTATATACGATGGACATGCACGATTTCTGTTGTACGTGCAGGATTTGCGCAACCTTGTTCGAGATGTTGTCGGGCTAGCTCTACTGTATCGGCCTGTACACTGACTCGACACACCCTGCGCGTCGTTTGCGGCGAATACGCGAGACAAAAACCACGCGTTTTCGAATCGTGCGCCGTCGTCATGCAGTGTACCGTCAGGAACTTGCCACAGCAGGAGCACGTTGATAATGTTTCGTGGAAGCTACGTCGATCGCTTGTTTGACGTACCTTTCAGGCAAGGGTATGACAAGGCAGCGGTGCGACCAACTTGACACGCCATGCACAAGGATCGACTCGGGCCTTGAGGTTTGGAACGGTCAGGGACGCCGACGGGATATCTGCCACCGTCGCCAACGGGGAGTCCGAGGGTCTTAAATCAACATTGAGAGCTCGTGGCCTATTTGTTAAAGGGGTGGAGGCAATTCGACTTCTGGTTATCCAAGCAGCTTGCATTTGATCAAGCACGTGGTTGACGACTTCCAGAAAGCTCAGCTCCAAGAAACATTGCGCCGCAAGGTGTGGACAATCTCGAACAAGTTGCCAGCGTTGTGCCACTCCACGGTTGCCTGCTATCGCACACCGTCGGACCGATACGTAGGAGTTAGCGCGCTTGTGGGTTCAACAGAATCCCGAATGTTGCAACCTTGGGAGTGGATGCGGAATTCCATGAGATGCTGGTCCGATTCGTTGACCTGTGCTGTTGACGATGAATCCTTTTAGGTATCGGGTATGTGTCTGTTGCTTGGATTTTGAGCAGACGACTTCGTGATGGCCTTTTCTTCACAGTGGATGTCAGTGGGAATGCCCAGCTTTCGAGTGTGCTAGGATCACAAACGACAGGTCATGGAGCAATAATCCTACAACATCGTACCTGTGTAAATAGAGATGGTGTTGCTCGTGGGCCGCCATTCCGTGGAAAGCAGCGGCGGCAGTCGCGTTAAACATGGGATTGTTTCGTCTGAAATATTCTTATAACTACTACTTCGACGTATTAGTAATGTGCTACTTTGTGTGATGATATACAGCCTGCTACTAGTACAAAGTGCAAAACCTTCATAATTGACCTATGAGAAAAAAGGAACGAACATAAATCATTAGCAAATTGAGGTTACTACTAGTAATACTATTCATTTCTTAGAGCAGCGACACCGACTGATCAAAAGTCGCAAAAGACATCGACCGACTCAGGGACAACGCACGGGACGTGCTGCTGATGGCGCTTTTGCTTCATCTCCAACAGCGTGGGGCTGCGTGGGCTTTCTGAAGTAAAGTCGTCGTCGAAATTCTGGGTGCATTCGACCCCGTTTGATGGAGGGACGAACGGCGGCGTGAGTTGGCGCGCCAGCACTTGCGACCACATAATGCCATTGAAGAATGGGTGGTCCATGGCTTCCGTGGCAGTAAAGCGCGTGTTTGCCTGCATGGAAAAGAAAAAAGGTGACTTCATCACTCAGGCAACCATGCTTGACCGTACGTTGATGTCAAGGCACCGCTGCAGGAACGACACAAACGTCGGGTTAAGCTGCGGCGGGAAATACACACGCCCGGCCTGGATCGATTCAAACAGCGCCGACAGGTCGTCGTTGTGAATTTGAAACGGTGGGTACCCCATGGCCAGCTCAAAGCAAAAACAGCCAAACGACCACATATCAGTTGCGATGGTGTGCCCCCTGCGTCGAATCATTTCAGGGGATAAGTACTCGGGCGAGCCGCAAAACGAATACGTGCGGTCGCACTCCCTGCGCCAAGCACAACGAAATGTAAATATGTAGGTGTCAAAACCATGCGGAAGAAGGCGTACCCCATGTCTTTACAGAATCCGAAATCAGCCAGCCGAATGTGCCCGCCAGCATCCAGCAGCACGTTCTCGGGCTTCAAATCGCGGTACACAATGTTGGCAGAATGCAGTGACTGCAGCGCGGTGAGCACTTCTGCGGCGTAGAACTGTACGCTGACGTCGTCAAACCGGTCTTGTTGATGCAAATGGTAAAACAACTCGCCGCCGGGGCAATACTCGAGGACAAAATGGATTTCATCCGGCGTCGAGAACGTCGAGAAGAGGGTCACGATGAACGGGTGGCCACGAAGCTTTTCTAGGATTCGTTTCTCGGTCCATGTGTGGACAACTTGCTTGCGTTTGACAAGGTTTTGCTTGTCGCAGCTCTTGACAGCGTACACGTTGGACGTTTGTCGGTCTTTGGCGAGCGCCACTTGCTGGGCAAACGTGCCACGGCCAATCACTTTAAGCATCTCCAAGTCGCTTGGTTGCACTTTGTCGTACTCGGTGGCCAGTGGCCGCTTCAACGAACCTTTGCGTTGACGTGGCGGGAACATGCTGGTCGACACATCGTCGTTGCTGCAACGGCTTGGGCTACACGGCGACGATGGTGGTGTGCCCGACTGGTTGCACGGCGACAGGTGTGGGGATGCAGACGTGGCCATCATCATGTACGAGCTCGGATGGTGGCCTGCAGGACGAGAACGCCAAGCACACCACTTGGGTGCTGGTCGATCTTTTGCCTTGTGACAGCGGGTGTGGAATGGACGCCAGACTGGTTCAGTGCCCTCAATTTATTTGCGTTGAGGTTAGTCACCCGCAAAATCTTTCTGTCATGGAATTTCCGCATATGGCTATAGCACCAGGTCTACCGAATGCATTAACGATAACTGCTGTGCGAGCTATTCTGAACACGCAATCTGATTGGTCCGCATCGCGGCGCTTTGCCTGATTCGCTCGCGCCTCTTGAACTGGCCCCCTTATCCGGATTCGGATATCCACAAGCCGAATATTAATATTTCCCCAACCGTGCCGGTCGTGACGTTGACGGGAGTAATATTATTCTTTACGGCGATAAAATTCGAATAAAACGAGGCTCGAGATTGTCCAGCTTTTCCGCAGGCAATTTGTTGGAAGGTTCGTTGGTTCTTCCAAGTTTCACGGCAAAAGCAGGTTGCGATGGTTGGCAATCGCAGCTGATGACCACAAACGCATCAATGTGGCCGACGTGTTTCGACTTGGCGTACCATGAGCAGCACATCGCTCGCTCTGTTATGGAGAATATCACAAGATAGGCAGCTGCGGATGGTCTGACGGACTCAGGATGAGACTTTGAACGAGTGGAGGGCAGCCGAGTAGCAAGTGGAGCTGAAAATGCTCTGTAAGCTGGTCACACCAGAAGTCACAGACGCGACTGGCCGGCATACGAAGTCCGTCGTTCAGATCATGCAAAAGCATGATCCACCTCCACATCGGACGATGAACTCAATACCTCTAGGGTTCCTACGAGTCACCATGGCTGAGGTTGACTCGACACTAGCAAACAGCACCCTCGCAGTCGACCGGATGATATCAATCAAGGCGAGCATCCATCGTGATTTTCATCAGTGACTTCCTCGTCACGAGTTTGGCAGGTAATTTGCCATCATGGTATATACTCTTGTCCTGGACAACAACACACGGGTGCAGTGGACAAGCTCGCGACGACGATATCCATCGCATGGTTCCCCTCCATTCACGCTATTCATTGAGCAGTGCATGACCATCCAATGAGCTGTGCCGATTCAACAAGAGAGTCGAGTCTGCGGCGGCTACGCAACCCATGGTGGTGGGATGCCATCCGCGATCCCGCATCACTTTCCACGCCACCTCCGTTGGCAGCAAACAGCGCCTTCACTCTGTTGATCCAGAGTGTATGTCAACCACCCGGCAAAAGGGTGTTTACCTGCCCTGAACGGAGGTGACAAATATCGATGTTGTACCGGTTATTTCATGACACCCGGTATACGGATACCGATATACTCCGCTGTGATTGGTGGAGCGCACAGTCGTAATTGCCTTCAGCAATCACAACGCAGCACCAACATCATGGCGGCGGGTCGGGTTGGTCCACGGCAATTGGCGGCGCTTCAAAAGGACACAGAGCACATCCGCAACATCTGCATCATTGCGCATGTCGATCACGGGAAGACAACCCTCAGTGACAGCCTCGTTTCGTCGAACGGTATCATTTCCGACAAGTTGGCGGGAAAGGTACTGGGGTCAGTTGTCGTGACATGGCCTTGATACTGGTGTCTTCCAGGTGCGGTTTCTCGACAACACAGAAGAAGAGCAAACACGAGGCATAACGATGAAATCCAGCGCCATCTCGTTGATGTACGAAGGACCATTGACGCCGGCCGAGCGCAAGGCGCGCGGCCTCGATTCGTCGAACGACGAAGTGACTGTGCCGTACTTGATCAACTTGGTGGATTCCCCCGGTCATGTCGACTTTTCGTTTGATGTGTCCACCGCCGTACGACTCTGCGATGGGGCACTTGTCCTGATCGACGTCATCGAAGGCGTGTGTGCGCAGACACATGCCGTGCTGCGTCAGGTTCGTGCTGGGGCGTTCCTCATCGCCCCTGAACCACGTCGCGGCCGTAGGCGTGGCAAGAAGGCATTCGACCGTGCCTCGTGCTCAACAAGATCGATCGGCTGATTTATGAGCTCCAGTACACGCCCGTCGAAGCGTACCGGCACATTTGCCGCATCGTCGAACGGGTACGTCGCTGAACGCCGCCGTGTGGGGCTCTTTAATCAGCATTTTGCGTGGTCATGGAGTTGTTTTACTAACATATTCTATTTGAAATCAACTCGACTGAACCTCGTAGGCGAACGTCATCATCAGCTCCATGATCCGCGCCGATCGCCTTGACGAAGAAGAGGAGCTTGATGTGTCGCTCCTGGAAGAAGATGATGACCAGACAGAAACGCTGGAGCGGCAGTGGATGTTTTCCCCGGCGTATGGGAACGTGCTGTTTGCAAGTGCGTACGATGGGTGGGCGTTTAGCATTGGGTAAGGGCCACTGACATCGCAACCGAGCTTTGATGGCGAGTCGTTTGCATGGCTACGGTAGATACTTTGCGGCGTACTACAGCAAGAAATTTGAAACACCGCAGGCGCAATGGCGCAAGGGCCTTTGGGGTGACCACTACTTCCACGCCAAGACCAAAGTCATTCGCAGTACGCCGTGGACATCGTCGAGCGTTCCCATGTTCGTCTCGTTCATCTTGGAGCCGCTCTGGTCTGTCTACAAGACCCTCATGGAGCCGTTGCCGCCGCAGAAAGAACTGACCGCCGACCCCACGATTCTGGAAAAGCTCCGTCAATTGACCAAGGTACTCAACTTGATATGTGCCATCTTCGGCCACAGTGTCTCAATGCTCTAGTCACTCCGAGTGGCCAAACTCGTCAACGACCGCGAATTGCTCCAGCGAGATCGAAAGCTCGCCCTGCAAGCCGTCATGCGCAAGTGGCTACCCCTGGCGCCATCGGTGCTAAAAATGGTGACGCGGGTGTTGCCATCGCCAGTCGCAGCGCAAAAGACTCGGTCCGAACGCCTCTGCGTGCCCAACCAAGCCGATGCAGGCCAAGTGGCGACTTTTAATGCCATACAAGGTGCTTCTCCCATCGATCAATGTCGACAGCAGCACTCATCTCTCATCGGTAGCTTGTGACTCGACGTCGCCTATCGTGGTGTTCATTTGCAAAATGGTGTCGACGGAAGCGTCCAACTTGTCGGATTACGCAACCAACACCTCGCTGCGGGCGATGTATCCGATGAAAGAAGTACCGAACAACCGACCGGTCGTCGTCGTGGCTGATGGTACACACTTGTAGGACTCGAACCGTGGCGCCGAGGTGTACGTGGCCGTGGGACGAGTCTTCTCCGGCACGTTGAAAGCCGACGACTTGCTCTACCTCCTTGGGCCAAAATACAACGGCGAAGGCCTGCCAAGCAGTCATGTTACGGCGATTGCCCCACACAGTCTCCAGCTGTACATGGTGATGGGCGCGGATTTTGTCGCGGTGAACGAAGTCCCCTCTGGGAACATTGTCGGGATCGTTGGGCTCCATGAGCATGTGCTCAAAACAGGTTGTGTCGATCGGGACATCGTTTCTGCAAAGCGTATTGCAAATTGATGGTTGCTCGGCGAACGCGCTTGTTTGTGTCCAGAGGAGATGTCGTTGACCTGTCCGACCTTGTAGCCACGCTGTCGAGCACCGTGGCGTGCCCATCGTTAGCGAGGATGCCATACCAAGCCAAGCCGATAGTTCGTGTGGCGGTGGAGCCAGAAGACCCGAGGAATTTCGCCGACCTCGAAGCTGGGTTGCAGCGATTGTACCGGTCGGACCCGACAGTCGAAGTGCATGTGCAGGTGCGACATCGCCGATGCTGCTGGAGTCTGCATCTTGTTGATGCTGGTCATGTGTTGTTAGGAAACGGGGGAGCACGTCATCGTCGCCCTCGGCGAGCTTCACTTGGAACGATGTGTGAAAGACCTGACCGAGCGCTTTGCCAAAGTTCCGCTGCGCGTGTCCGAGCCCCTCGTCGGATTTCGCGAAACGATTGCGGCGGGCGACGCCAACTACGACAAACAGTCCATTTTCAACTTCAAACTCCTCCAACTGTCCGACATGTCGGTGGGTCGTACACCCGACGGCAGGTTCAAGACTGTGGTCTGTCCCACGCCCGACACGCAAGTGACTTTGCACCTGCGCGCGGTGCCGGTGCCACCGACTGTCGTGTCATTCCTCGAAGAACACACCGACACGTGGCGTGCGCTGCACGATAATAGCGACACCGCCGACAGCATCGACGTCGCTAGGTACAAACGAACGTTGTTTTCAAGGCAAATGTCGCCACAATGCCGTGGCTCGTGTGAGATGTCACGATGACATCTTTGATTTGAAGACTTGCATGGCTCAATGGACTCACTCGAATCGTATGTTTCAGTCTCAAGGACGTACTGGCCGCTCTGCTTCAAGGCTGCTCGGACGATTTCTGGCGCAAGCTTCCTTTGGACGCCTTGTGGAGCTGTGGCCCTCGTCGAGTACGACACATCGATGACAACATCTCGAATTGAATTCGTTCCATGTCGTTGTAATTATTGCGTCCTGGTTAACCAGCAAGGTGAAACTAGGTTGGGCCAAACTTGCTCGTGAACCGAGTCCCGGACTACGCGTCGGCGTCCACCATATTCCAAGCCAACACGGGGATCCCCGACAGCGACCCTCGCTCCAAGTTTGAGTCGAGCTTGATCACGGGTTTCCAACTGGCGACTGCCAGTGGCCCTCTCTGCGACGAACCCGTCTGGGGCGTTGCGTTTGTTGTGGAAGACGTTGTGCTCACTCCCACCGAAGATGCGTCGGCCCCGGCGATCTATGGACCTCTGAGCGGCCAAGTCATTTCCACGATGAAGAGCGGATGTCGCAATGCATTCATCCAGCAACCCGTGCGGCTCGTGGAAGCCATGTACTTGTGCACGGTGCAGTGCCATGCGGAGCAGTTAGGCAAACTATATAGGTACCGACCGCGGCGCCCAACGACGTGCCCATCAATCCTGTGTGTAGTGTGTTTGCGAAACGCCGGGCAAAAGTCCTGTCGGAAGAACTCAGCGACGGCAGCGCGTTGTTTCGAATTGAAGCCCACTTGCCGGTCGTCGAGAGCTTTGGGTTTGCCACGGAATTGCTCAAGAGCACCAGTGGCAATGCCAGCAACCCGCAATTGATCTTTGATCACTGGACCATCATGGAAGACGACCCGTTCTTCCAGCCTCAGACGGACGAGGAGCGAGAGGACTTTGGCGAACGAATCGACGAACACAACGCCGTTCGTCGACTCATTGAGCTCGTGCGCAAGCGAAAGGGTCTTGCCCGAGAAGAAAAGATCGTTGTGCACGCAGAGAAGCAGCGCACGCTCGGTCGCAACAAGTAGAGGACTCCTTGTTCGGCCAGGTCGAAACCATCGTCGAGCTGCACAAGTCGTTGAGTTGTAGCTCTGACAAATGCCATTCGATCTCTTGCTCGTGTCTGTCATATAAAGAACAACCGGGTGATGCTTTTATGCTGGAGTTGCTCATGCAGTGGTGGTGGAATTGATTGAGCTCCATAGAGTCGAATGAAAGCTAGACTAACTTGTGGGCGACTTCAGAAAAATGATGTCTGCCTAGGGCACTTGGCACCAGTGGTGACCATCGTGTCATGTGCGAGAAGCAGGTCTCCTGAAGTGCGAGGGCAAGCTGCAGGAGGTAGACCGTACGTGCGGCTGTAGCAGTGGAAGGCCGTGAAAGAAATGGCCAACAAGGAGCAGGTGCGGGTCATGACACGTGTAGTGTGCGAGAAATTGCTGAGAAGAAAACCAGCGACCTGTGTCGAGAATCACATCAAAACCCGTCGCGTGCTGCCTTATGAAGGGTCGATGGTATCCTTTGAAGAGAACGAGAGAGAAATTGCTGCAGACCCGATGGAGTCTCGATGCGCGCACTCCCAACGGATCCAAGGTCAACGATATTACAAAACGAATGAGGTTGATTCTAGTGCAGGTTATGCTGATGATGACGGTGCCTTTTCAGGCACGATAACGAGCGCCGCAGCCGTTGTACAACGTTCTGCGCACTCCTTACCGTCTTTGTCCTCTGTGTTTGGGACAAACGTCAATGCATAAGAGTGCTGGTTGGTGGTGGATGCATCCGTCGACACCGAGCTCTCCATCGCGCTTGATCCAGTGCTCTTTGACGTGGTTGCACGCGCTTTGGCTTGCGTGAAATAAATGTCATACGAAGTGTTACTTTGCAGAATCGCGTGCGCGTCCGCTGGAGTAAGCGCCGCTACGACATGCGACGGGAATCCAATCTCGGCAAGCTGCACTCTCATCTGCCTTGTGACCATAAATGGCACCGACACATTGGCATGTGCGCTCCCGACGTTCTTCGACCCATACCAGATCAACTCCGCCTTCTTCTGTGCGTCGTACTGGAGCTTGTTGACAGCATACAGGACGCGATTCTTCCAGTGGAGCCACTGGCGCTGCATCGTTGTCGTGAACACAAGTTGCAAATTCCACATCAAATTCTCTAAACTAGGAGGGTTACTATTAGTCTAGGCATTTGCGGATCCACAATACTTCGAGGTATTTAGTGAATTTGAGTGCTAAATCTGGCATTACTGGTTGATTCAGGCAACAAAATACCTAGTATAGTAGTTGTAGTTTGTTGCAATACCAGTATGCTTGATCAAAACGCCGAAACTAGTGCATCGATTTGGTAACTTCTCAAGTGAACGTCTAGTTTAGAGCTGACACCTAGACTAGACAGCATCAAGGTAAAATTCGGATATTGCCGGAAAGAACGCATCCCGCTTCTCTTCCAAGATCCGACGACATTAACGTTGGGGCAACGACGATGATGGAATCGATCCAGCTCGACCGGAGCAGTGTCTCCAGCGGCGGCGGAGTATACTCCTCCGACCGCCGCTCGTCGTCCACGCAAGATCACTTCCAGACCCACGGACCTCCTGGTGCATCCGGTGGCTACCCCGCAAACAACACAAACGTGTCGACAGGCAAGAAGAAGACAGATCAGGTCGTGCTCGAGTTTCTTTACAAGACTGTCGAAGTCGTGCTACTCAGTCGAGCATACTTTCAACCCACGACACCGCGGCGTGCACGGGTAGGTCGCATGCCTCGGTTTCTTGCATCCTTACGCCGTTGAATCTGTCGTGTGCGTAGTTCAACCTTGATATTCAAGAACTACCGCACGTGCGCGACCTCATGCGCCCCTGCCGCGACAATGTCAACGAACCCGTTGTGCTCGTCATCGCGATGGACGGAGTGCTTCTCGAACGATGGCAAATCTCGTACACAACCGGCGTCCAGACCCATTCGCCTCTGGACGTGATCAACCAACTCCGCGAAGTTTGTCGTCGGATTGGCATCCTCCTTCGCTCCGTATACTGCCTGGCGCGCATTCTCCCCGCATTTCCCGTTGGCGATCGACTGAAAACTCAACAGGAAGACCTCGGTCATCCCGTTGTCGGCCTCCAGTACGCGCTTGCATCGTCGACAGATGCGCCTTTGCCTTGGGACTTTGAGCCCGATCAACCGAAGCAACGCTACAGCTTCGTTCCAATTGATACACCGTTTGGAACTCTTCAGCTCAGTGTGCTATATCGAATGCACAACGATGACCTTCTTGCCGTCATTCAGCGCATGACGAGACTGCCTGCTACAAGTCCCCAGGAGCAGCATGCGCAGTACGCCGACGACGACCACCCACACGCGTCCCTTCAAATGTCTTCAACACTGACAAGAGCTATCATTCAAGATTACGTCCCGACCTCCGCCAACACAACCCCAACGTCGAGTCCCCTGTTGCAACCATCGGTCGCGCCCTCAGCGGTGACAAACCTGACGCCCTTGACGGCGCCACCAGCATCGCCTATGCTGCGCTCCTCTCCGATGCGAATTGTCCAAGAAGTTACAGACCACCACACGACTACCTCGCATTCTCTCCAAGGTACGGACAGTTGAGTCTTCCATCCCAACTCATATTGCCATCCATGGATGACTCAATTGACGGGAGTAGATGGAAGAGCGGCAGCTATGATGCCACAGCACCATGATTCCCACCACCGACGCGACTCGGACGTCCAGCCACGGGACGACATGGCCGTGTCGCCACCTCAAGCGATTCCACGCCGACACGTGTCGTTGGATATGACTTCTGCGACGACGTCGTCGCCGCAATACCGCATCACATCCCAGCCCGTGCGTATTCCACACAGCGCCAACGCCGCTGCGATTGCGTCCAACAGCGCAGCGTCGTCGCCGATGACTCACCACGGAAGCGGTGGCGGCATTGTTCGAGCCCACTCGACGCACCTGAACAATATGAACCAGCACCCGCCCCACTCGTTGCACCACCATGGTAGCGGCTCTTCTGGTCCTTCTTTGTATGCACGCGCCCACTCACTGGACGCCGCGACAGATTTTCCTCAACGGTTTGTGCAGTTCCCGAATGCGTTGGTGGAGGATTTTATCGGATATGTGTAGCCACCACCACCACCAGCATGCTGCCGTCACAAGTGCGACGCACCGACCGACGCAGCCGCTGGCGGCGCCGTACGGCTATGTCCACGCACGCCCCATAGACGCGAGCCCTCGATACAACCTGCCGATTGCATCGCCGGCATATTCGTCTTCGCCGCTGCTTCGTCATCCCAACTCGGCGCCACTGCCTCGCCCAAGTCCACGCCACAGCCCCAGTCACACGCCACTCTCGTCGACCAACTCCCCCCACCCGTTGATGCCGGTTGCTACAACGGACGTTCGATTCAGTGTTGGGAGCAGCAGTCAAGGCAGCGCAAGTGGCGACGGCCAACCTCGATCGGCGTCCACATCGCCAGAGCACACGTCGCCACCCCCTGCGTTTTTGGTCCATGGCTCGGCTCGTATTGGCCCTGCTCGAGAGTTTACCACAAATGGACAGCCACAACAACACCACCGCGGCTCGCCCTTGTTTGGAATATCCCAAAGCCCACCCTTTCGAGGGTATTCCGGCGAGCTCACGCCGACGTCGCCGACGACAGCCACGACGCCGTCGCGACTGCTCACGTTGAAGGGTACGTCAGCTGCAGAACTCGTTGGGCTAACGAGAAGTCTCCTGCCGTGGTAGACAAGTTTGGATCGCGCAGGCGGCCGTCGTTGGATGCAGGGACGAATTGGGGAATATCACGGTCCGTGGACCCGGCCCCGTCAGATGCCGTGTTTGGCTTGGGCCAGATTCGAAGGGACGACGGCGATGCCGGTTCTTCCGGCGGACTCGATCAGCTCTGCCTTCCGTTTGCCACGTCCTCCGCCACGCTGTCGTCCATGTCGTCGTTATCGGGGACCGCCAGTGGCGTCACGTCGGGGGATATGATGTCGGTCAGTGCATTTCTCCATCAACTCAAGCAAGCGCCGCCGCTGCAAAGAGCGACGACGTCCAACGGCCGCAGTTCAGCCACGGCAGCCTCACTCGTACGAACAGTGTGATACATTGTGTTCAGTGCATCAACGGGTATGTTTGTGGTAGGCGGCGGTCGAAGGGGAACTAGCGTTTTTCAAGCGCCTGCGAGATCAATTGCCCGGGTGATCCAACACGGAGACGAGTTAACGTGAATAGAAAGAACGATAATTTATAGAGTCGTGAGTGCTATGGGCGATTGGCGGCGGTGTGGCACGTTACGTGGATGGCGACGCCGAGTCGGCGACGAGGTAAGCTTGCTTGAAGAAATGGGCCAGGCCAAAGAGACCACCCGTGTAGCACGAGTAGACCACGCCCAGCATACTTCGTCTGGGGACGTCGGCCGCAAGCACGAGAAACACTGTGGCGGTCCACACGCCCATCGCACTCAACACGACCACTTGATAGAAGGTAGAGCGTTGATCGGCCGCCGCGAGGCTCTTGAACGCGTCCGGGACGTACGGCGATTGCTTGGCGAACCGAAGAAAGTGAAACTCACAGTACTGGGCGACGGCACTCGTGGCAACACACATGGAGAACAGCAGCGCAAACGTGCAGCCCTTCTCGACCGCATGGCCCACCACCCACTCCATTTTGCTCGCACTGATATTATTGCACTCCGTCGTTTTTTGACGAGTTTTGCGGGATTTTTTTCTGACAAGTAAATGATGGCGGCAATTTGTCTGAAAGATTCATTATCTATTCACTTTGAGACCGAGCGCCAATGGCACCGTCAGGTTGCCAGAGTGGCGAAGAAAGCGGGGGGGCTACTGCTGCTGCTGCTGCTGCTGCCCCCTTCCATCGAACCGAAGGCCGTCGGACCATGCTAAGCGCAGTGTGCCCAGGCGTACCCCTTATCTCCCGAGATGGCGTAGTAGTTGAGCACGTCCGTTCTTACTTTGCATCAAGTCGTCGAAACCTTGCTGGCTTCAGCGTTCCATCGAGTGAATCATGCATGCACACGTTAATGCCCCGCCACAAACTCCATCAACGGCCACTTGTCTCTTGGCCCGACAAGAATGTTGACGGCCACCGCGGGTGCCTCCAAGCCATCTTCAGATCCTTCTCCTTCATGTGGAAACAAGTCGAGACCCCATGCCTGGCGCACTCGGGCGCTCGCTGAACGCATGGCGTGCCTTGGCAGGTTTAACAAGGCAGTTGACATGCCATCCCCCTCCACTTGCCACGGACCAAGAGACATGGCAACTTCAATGTCGCCACGTCCCAAATGGCACTTTGCCCTCTCGACAGATGAAGCACGACGCGGATATCCCCCGTTGAACGTCAAGCATGCGGCTGCGTGCGTCGGTCGACCACCGATCCGTGGAGACGGTCACACTTGAAAAGCACCCATGAAGATGAAGTTTCCCCTGCCGGTCGACTTTTTCCAGTGCCCGCCGCTCGCCCAGGAAGAAATCGACCAGTTCAAGGCGCAGGGGCGACACAGCGTCAAGCAACTCGTAAGGACGACGAATGCAAACCTTGTGTGTTCTCCAACGTTGTGTAGGTCCAGACGGCCGTGCTGCGGGGCGGCCCCATCTCATGGGTTCTCTTGTCTGACGAGACCGAGCTCAAGATTTACAAGGCCCATGACAAGCTGCGCAACTTGTCCATGTACATTTCGCGGTCAACGGTCGTGGGGACGCTGGACGAAGTCGTCGATGTGTTTCAAACCCATACGACGGAACTCATCAAGGAAGCGAAGCGGCGCGTTGGCAAAGACCTCCTGGACGTCGCGACGCTCTACGACTTCAATCCGCCCCACGAGACGAGCACCATCAACAACGTCGCCATCATCTACGCCGCGCAAAAGGGGCCGCCATTTGTCGCATCGCGCGACTCGGTCTTGCTCGAGGTAAACTCGTCTGCCTTTCGTGGCACACACATCGAGTGACGTGGATAGTGCCGGTCCCCGTTCCAAGGAGACAGTGGCCGACGAGGGTGGTGCCGCAGTCTCATTTCTGTTGAAGTCGACGGGTGCCCTCCATTTCCGGGCATGGTGCGCGTCCACCAATATGGATCCGGCCACCACTTTCTCGAGTCGACACGTCGTGGGTACGTCGAGCTCAGCTACATCAGCCACGTCGATTTTGGCGCGAAAGTTCCTGTCTGGATCGAAAATCTCGCCAACAAGAAGCGATGCCGAAACCTCATCACGATCGACAAGTGCCTGCGAGAGAATCGTCTGCGCCAGGGCCAGTTCTTGACCAAAGTCCCGATGTTGCCAGGGTCGTCGCTGGATGCCGTCCGATACTGCTTCCTGTGCACAAAGCCATTTGGCATGTTTCGGCAACAGTCGTTTTGCTGCAAGTGCGGCCAAGTTTTGTGCTTGGGATGTAACCTGCCGTGGCAACTCAACATCAACGGCATGTTTGTCGCCATTCGAGCGTGCCTAAAATGCGCACAGCGACCGACGACTAACCATGCGATGCTCCCTCCCCCCAGCCAGTACGACATCAGCCCCTAGATAACGTCGTTTGCAGTGCCTTTATAAATCGTTCCGTCGACGTTGGGGGTACAGAAGAGTCGCGAGTGTGGTCGATAGATCGACGTGGTACATCGTCGTGTTGGGCCATCGAGTACAAACCTCGCTCATCTCGATTCATCCTCCGACACAGACCCAGGCATCCAGGGTACCCAAAGTCGTCCTGGCCACTCGATTTCGCTTTACCAGGCTGATGTGGGGACGGGGCATGGCAACCAAACGCGGGGACGCTCATACGTTGCGGCTGCTCCAGGCTTGCGAACCCCACGCTACATCCTGACTGAGGGCCCTGACGATGAGATGGTGTACCACATCCAGGAGTCCAGCACCGTGAGAACTCGCGAGCCGTTGTTAACGGGCTGCGATGTAGCTGGTCTGGCGCGTCCGTAGTCACCAATCGACCATCCGCCTTTGTTCCAACGTTGTTCGGGTGCATCCGACTGTTTGCTCGCTCAATATATCAGGAACGTCGGAACGACGCTCCATCCACCCAAAGCAACCGACAAACGAATGGCTGGTCGCTTGACGCTCCATGAGCAGCACGCCGTTGGGTTGTTCGCATACCACAGACCAGGTGCGCCATGCTGACCCGGCCACCATCTTCTCCGCTCTCCCCCGGCCTCCCATCGTGCATGCCATTGCTTTTGGCTCGTGTTCAATCGTCGGGTAGGGTCATCGTGGTAGCTGATTGGCCCATTCATTTGGAACCGACCAATCAAACGTCTTTGCAGGTCGTGCGGCAACCGCCTGGTGACAGGATCCAGCGGAACAAGGTCATTCTCAAACGCTGAGCTGGATGGCCCAAGAAGCTCTCCCGCTCGTGTCCAAGCACGTCGAGGATGCTGCCACCAAGGCCGAAGTCGGCGGCGCGCCGCGACACCGTCTCTTTGGGCTGGCCCTCGTCGCCATGTCGGCCTTCACGTTCAGTCTCATGTCGGCAGCGATCAAGTACGTTTGCCCGACAGACCACCCCCGTCTGCGATTCTTAGCATGTTTGGTGGCTGGTTGAGCAGATACGAGTCATCGTACATGTCGTCGATGGAGACGCTCTTTTGGCGTGCCGCCGTGGCGTGGGTGTTCAACCTGGTGCGTTCAGATAAAATTCTCTGTTAGAACGCACGAAGTCCTGACCGCCATGCGTGCAGATTCTGGTGGTCGCGACGCAGACACAGCTGCACGTTTCCAGCGAATTCGTCAAACCCCTGGCGTTTCGCTGCATCATCGGGTTCTTCTCCATGTCGCTCACGTTCTGGACGATGTCGCAAATGGTGTTGGCCGACGCGAGCTGCATCATCTTCACGAGCCCCGTCATGGCCTTCCTCCTCGTACGTCCACTCGATTCTCCGCAGCTTTTCCCACCTCGTTTAACTCTGGACGCACAGGGCTCGATTGTCCTTGGCGAGCGCATCAAGCCCGTCGACTTTGCGCTGGCCATCATGTGCTTTGGGGGCGTCGTCTTTGTCGCCCGCCCTGCGTTCCTGTTTGGCGACCAAGCTGCGGCCGCGGGTCCATCCGTCCACGGGTCGAAATTTGCCGTTCTTGGGGGCCTTGGTGCGGCGGCGTGCCAAGCGTCCGCGTACGTCGCGATTCGACACATCAAGGCGCTCAACTTCATCGTGGTCATTCACTACTTCATGCTGGCTTGCTCGGTGATGGCAGCCGCATGGGTCGTCGGAATCGAGGGGGTAAGGTCACACAATACGACATGGTGGATGGGGTTCTGACTTGCGTGGGGTGTGCGTAGGGATTTTCCGTGGACCTCCCATCCAAAGTGTGGTGGCTGTGCGTCAGCACAGGCGTGTTTGGGTTCCTTGGCCAACTCTGCATGACCAAGGGATTCCAGCTCGAGAACGTCGGGATCGCGTCCGTGATGCGGTACCTCGATATCGTATTTGTCTTTGTGTGGGACGTGATCCTCCTCCACGAAAAGATCAGCGTGTGGAGCTTCGTGGGGGCTACAATTATCCTGTCGTGCGCGATCGCGATCGCCATCCGCAAGGCCCACCACACTCCCTGAGCTCCCCCATCCCTCGTCTGAGCGAGTTGCAGCTGCAGATGCACTTGTAATTACGTCCACCTTCCCCCATCCAAGCGTGGAAACGGTTGTTTGGCACACCACCAACTCTATCGCATGCAACTAACCCTTCGTGTTACAAAAGGCACATGCGCGTCGTTTGGCGTAGTTCCTACATGGCAAGCGCCGCCATCGAGGCAACCAAGACAGCCATGCTAACTAGTGTCGACGCTGTTGCGGCGCTAGTGGCCGTGCCTGCCAAGTTGGATGGCACAACAGTCGACGGCGAGGACGATGGAGCTGGCGTCATGGTGGCGCGAGTCGAGCCCGCCGCCGACGATGACGTCGTGGTCGGCGACCCGGGCTTGGCGGTGGCGACAGGTTTGGTCGACGATGAGGTAGTCGTATTGAGGAGGGTGTCCGTTTTGGGCTTGGCATTGAACGGGGTCGTCGTGGGCTTGGATCCGTCGTCCTTGATGATCACGACGCGCTTCTTCACGTTCAGGTTCGCGTAGCACGGCTTGAGTTGGCGCGTCGAGTCGAAGAGACCAAAGTGGTTCTCGACCTCGGCCTCCGAGTTTGGGTCGTCCGCATTGTGCTTCCACGGCGTGTCGAACGAGGTAAAGTAGTAGTATCGCCACTGCTGCTCCGTTGCGAACACGTGGAAGTCGTTGAGCCACGCCTGCATGCATGGACCCAGGTGAGTCGAGTTCGTGGACGCGAAGGGACACTCACCGCAGCGTTTTCTGGGGACGCTTCGCCAGCTGCTTTGGCCTTGCCAGCCGTCGCCCATCCCGTCTCGCCGACCATGATCTGTTTGTTGTTCTCCTTTGCGAGCTTGACCAGCGGCGCGACGCGGTCGGCCATAAACTGGATCGCTCCATCCACAGGCCGCCCTTCCCAGAACGGAAACTGATTGATCGAAATGATGTCGACCGCAGCCGCCAATTCAGGATACCACATGTACGAATCGCCAATGTCGGCAATCGTGACTGGGAACTTGAGTCCCGCTTGGACGATGAGCTTCTTCACGTCTTGCATGTACTCGATGGCCTACAGAGTCGCGTTGGCAAAGGAACATGAAGACTTCCACGTGTGTACCTGCTTGGGAGTCAAGTCTTGACGGTACACGGTCTCGCTGCCGACATGGAGGCCGACGACGGAGCTATCGATGATCTTCTTCTCGATCAGGCTGGACAGCTTGGCTTTCTCGCTCTCGAAACCCGCGCCGTCCTTGCCAATCCACATGCCAGCCCAGACCGTCAGTCCCGCCTCTTTCGCCGCAGGCACCACGATCTCCATCTGATTGCAGTCGGTCATGCTGTACAGTCGAATGTTGGACGTGATAGCCGCCAGCAACTTCATGTCGGCACGGACTTCGTCGACAGACTTACAACGAGCGTCATCCGCGTCCCAGTCCGCGCCTTTGCGCGGGTTGTAGTTGATACCCGACAACTTGACGTCCAGGGCGTGGGCGGCGGTCGCCAGCGCTGCCAACGCGATGCAAGCTGCCTTCATGGTGTGGGTAGAGATTTGTGAATGGGACGTTGGCGGTGCCCATGGCAGAAGAATCGCGTCACAACTGCACCCACCCAAAGCCTCAAACATGTGGCCCGGGTCTCTAATATATAATACTACTATTCTATCTTATCAAGTACTTGGTATGTAATAAAATACATACTATTTCAAACAGACGGGGTGGGCTCAAAAACATGGGCGTCGCATGTGGGATGTAATGCCCGTGTGAGTCGGCAAGAAAGCACAATTACCATCGTTTTATGAGATGAATATACAGTAGTCCCCCAAGGTATGCGAACTGGTATAAATTAATACCTTGCTCAACTTACTGTTAATCAATTATCATGTTTCCCAAGGCTGTTTGACGAGTACAAATCGTTGAATTTCAAATTCGAAGTGGCAAATCAAATGGCCGCACATGTACTGTCAACAATCACACACACAAAAAGCAAAGTTGTAAATGCGAAGCAAGCAGTTGACATTCCACGAGAAGGCATTAATTAAAGAGTATTATTTGGCCAACATGCCGATGAAGATCTCTCATGTCGAGAAGTGGGTGACATTGAAGTTCGGCAAGTCACCACACTCGATAACCATACGCCGAATCCTTCAGGACAAGCGGACACCGGATTCCTACAACATAACAGTCGAGTCGACGAAAAACCGCAGCAACTTACAACGCCCAAATATCAGGAGCTCGACCAGAGGGTTGCGGAGTGGGTGAAAATGGAACATGACAAAGGCGCGTGCGTCACTGGCGACCTTATTGCTCGCGCTGGCCTAAAAATCGCAAAACAAATGAACCTTCAAGACCAAATTCGTTTCTCACATGGATGGCTTGACCGCTTACAAAAACGCCACAACTTCAGGATGCATCGCCTTCAAGGCGAAGCGGCATCGGTTGACCACATCGTTGTCGAAAACGGTGGCGAATCAATCCCAAGGATCACACAAGAATACCGTTCAGCGGACGTTTACAACATGGACGAAACGGGATTGTTCTAGAATGGCCAGCCACGTACCACAATTGCTGAGCTCGCCAGGCCAGGAACAAAGCAAGACAAGAATCGAATTTCCGTGGCTCTGGCAACAAATGCGGACGGCACGGACAAATTGGAACCCATGTTTATTGGAAAAGCGAAGCGGCCACGTTGCTTTGGTGGATTGTCCAGTCGAGAACTGGGATTGCTTTACCATTCCAATCGCAAAGCATGGA
>NW_008580151.1:413484-414647 GCF_000520115.1 Aphanomyces invadans
TGAACGAAACAAACAGTTCACATCTCAGGTTGAAATATTCACATTCACAGCACACTGTCAAAATGAACTACTGGCCATAAACCATGTTCTCAAGTCGATGAGCCTTTTCGACGTTCGAACCTTCAAGACCAAATTCGTTTCTCACATGGATGGCTTGACCGCTTACAAAAACGCCACAACTTCAGGATGCATCGCCTTCATGGCGAAGCGGCATCGGTTGACCACATCGTTGTCGAAAACGGTCGCGAATCAATCCTAAGGATCACACAAGAATACCGTTCAGCGGACGTTTACAACATGGACGAAACGGGATTGTTCTACAATGGCCAGCCACGTACCACAATTGCTGAGCACGCCAGGCCAGGAACAAAGCAAGACAAGAATCGAATTTCCGTGGCTCTGGCAACAAATGCGGACGGCACGGACAAATTGGAACCCATGTTTGTTGGAAAAGCGAAGCGGCCTCGTTGCTTTGGTGGATTGTCCAGTCGAGAACTGGGATTGCTTTACCATTCCAATCGCAAAGCATGGATGACCATGGCTTTGTTCTCGGAATGGCTTAGCAATTTCAACTCTCGAATGGCCTCGGAAGGGCGACATACTCTCTTGATCCTAGACAACGCGTCATCGCATGACCCTCTGGATGTGAGCCTTACCAATGTTCGCCTTTTGATGCTGCCGGCGAATACCACAGCGTTTTTGCAGCCCATGGACGCCGGAATTATCTACTCGTTCAAGCGCCACTACAAACGATGTCAATTAGATCATGTGATCAATGTAATTGAGTCGACCATTTCGCCGGACCACGAACCGAAGAACTTGTATGCCGTCGACATTCTGACGGCAATGACGTGGTCGATCGAAGCCTGGAATAAGGTTACTCCAACGACAATTCGCAACTGCTGGGCCCACACAGGAATCGTACCTCGTGATGCGCCTGTGGCAAACTCTGTGTCCGTCGACTCGATGTCCATTCATCGTTTGCTGAACTGAATGAAATAACTGCATCCAATGGTCTCTTAAAATGAATTCTTGTTCGTTCTTTGTTTCTTTAATTTCCTTCAGAAACGTATATTCTTGAAGTGTTGCAAAACTTGGGGGATCACTGTATCACCTACAGTTTATTCATCGACGAATTTCTCGACGAGCCGAAGCCGCTGCTG
>NW_008580151.1:419743-421599 GCF_000520115.1 Aphanomyces invadans
TCCAACCGCATGAGCCGCACGACGCACGTTCCATTCGCATAGATGATTGAACAAACCATGGTTTTTTGTCGCGTGAGTGTTGTAATCGTCACGAAAGCTAGTTGCGCCTACCATGTCGTGGAGGAATTGGGTCGCTGTCGAGAGTAGGCTAAGCAATGGGGTCCCATGGAACGCGCGCTTGATTCGTCTACTAATGGTCGACCTCAAACGAAGTGGTAGATGGAGTCTAGGGAAGGTACGAGTTTGCGATGGTCATGCGACATCCACGACGTGACATGCCGAGGAGCGATTCACCTCCAGATAGGACAAGTGCTCCTCTGCCACTGCACTTGACCTTCCGCGCCAACATGCTAGTGCTGGCCACACGTTTACTTTGTCGTACGGCTTTGCGCGTCGTCACAATGCGTAAGAGCCGCTGGGGTTGCTCAACAGCATATTCGCTCTTTTTGTGCGAGGGAAACATGGATTGCATTACTAGTATGCGTGCCTGGTCCTTGGTGCACTCAAACAAAAGTGTTCGCTATATAATATTCGTTTCCGGTTGGTCGTCTACAGCGACGCGAGGACTTCAATCGCAACCATCGACGACACAATAGATGCAGCTTGTTGCAGAGTCGACGTGGATGACGTTGCAGAGGCATCGGTGGAAGGTGGGGTCGAGGGCTGCGACGAGGTCGTGGCAGGCTCGCCGTTCTTCTCCGTGACGTTCGGGACCGGGAGCCCACAGCAAGGTTGACCCCTTTGGCGACCTTCACGTTGGCGAATGCGGGCTAGAGAATGCTCTTGACGTCAAGGCCAAAGAACTTTTCAAGATAGGACGAGGTTGGAGGTGTTGTCGCCCGCCTCGTGTCGAACGCCGTGTACTTACTACGCGCCACTTCCCGGTCAAGTTGAAAGGTTTTTCAGACAATTTGAAATGGCACACGTTCCGAACGTCGAAAAAGACACTGATCTTGAACGAAACAAACAGTTCACATCTCAGGTTGAAATATTCACATTCACAGCACAGCTGTCAATTTGAACTACTGGCCATAAACCATGTTCTCAAGTCGATGAGCCTTTTTGACGTTCTCTTGGCAGAACAACACCTCACGGATCACCAACGATTTTGAGATGCACGGCATGGATTCATGAGCGGCGTCCTCGAGTAGGACCATTCGGCGCTCAAGGAAGGTGCGGTACTCACCCCGCTCAAACATGGCGGCTGTGTGGTGCGCCAGGTAACCCTTGATGCGAGACTTGAGGACGCTGATACAGCTCTCAATGAGATTCAGCATAGGCGAATATGGCCCAAGGCGCAACAGCGTCATGTCATCGTGCTGGACAACGCGTTCCTCCGTTTGAGAATGAGCTGGAGCGTTGTCCAACACGATGACAATACGCTTTTCCGCGAAGTTGTCTTACCATGAAGCGCTCACCTTCACGGCTTGGTAGATCGTTTCGACATAGGCCGCATTTTCGTCCATCTTGATGCTGCCTCCTTCAAGCCGATAGCAGACAAGTCCAAGTTCAGCAGAAACAGCGCACTGGATTTGAAGGTTCGGCCCCTTGGACGGCAGCAGGACAGTCGACGCGCGAGTTCCCCGTTTCGAACGTCCCCGGCTGCGTTTGCAGTAGAGAGTGAAATATGTTTCGTCCTAATTCGCGACGAAGTCCCCCTCTTGCTGATGCTGCTTGATCTTCGCCGCAAATGCCCGCCATTTCTCCTTGTTCATGTCGTTTTTGTCTGTGGCCGGCTCAATGCAAACTTGTTTACATGTGTAAACCATACCGAGAAGTTTATGGTCAGCATCGAGATGGACAAGCCCGCAAAGTCGGCGGCAACAAATGCCTTCATCTCAGCAAGCATGTATTGG
>NW_008580151.1:425488-426527 GCF_000520115.1 Aphanomyces invadans
GATCGAGCGATGCGACGACGTCAGGAGTGACTTTAACTTGCGACGCTCGGTGGCCGCCACGCGGCTTGAGCTGTGTGCACCCGCTGTCAACAACACGCCAAGCCGTGGTATCGGAGAGCCCATTGTGCTTGGCAACGAGCTTTCAATCGTCGCTCGTTGATACGCGTCAAGCAGACGTTGCTTCTCCTCGGTCGTCGGGCCTTTGCACTTTGGCGAAGCGGGTATTGCGGCACGATGATACGTGAAGTGAACCAAAATCTTCATTAGCCACATTGTTTTCGCGCCTACATTTCCCGCTTTCGTATTTCACATTGATTGGAGTATTCTTCGGGTTGGGCCGAAATTTTGCACATCATTTCACTTGTGAAATTTTATACCTTTCTGGACGTATCACATTGATTGGAAAATCATTTCAATTTGACCGTGAAGTGGTGTAGTACAGTGGTGGATATTACAGCACGATTGAGCAAATCCAAACGAACACGCCGACAAGACAAGTATCTTCGCAATTGTGATACTACTCTGGTCCGGAATAGTTGTCCCATTGTTTTTGGATTGGCGGAATTTTTCTAAAAGTTGTCCAAATGGCGTGATCATTGGTGCAATGGAAAGCGCAAGATCTCTATTTTCATTGGCTACTTTCTGCACGTTCTGAATCGCTTTTGCTCAAAAGTTATGCCAGGTCAAAGTGAGCGGGAAGAAATTTGACATACAAACCAACCCGGATAGGAGTCATTCTTAAACTTGACGCGTTCAAACTTTGTGCACCCCACACAGAGCCACTAAGGAGTGCACCGAGCACTGTGGCGCCTCTGTACGATGCAAACGGCGTCCCAAAGCACCACATGCCACCTCACGCCGACCGAGCGCCGCACGGCTTACGAACTGCTCCTACAGAGCAAACCAAAGGCCGTCTTAAGTACGGCGCGTTAAAGGACGTTGCTGCGTACTTTAAGTGCCACTGGAAGACCATATCGCGCGTGTGGAAGCGTGGGCGCCTCTCGCTGTCCGACGGGTCACCGCATGCCGATGTCGACTC
>NW_008580151.1:439891-469286 GCF_000520115.1 Aphanomyces invadans
AGATACAATGATATTCTACCTACAAAGCTAAACTACCTACAATGATAACTACCTACTGTGATGGCTTCGGAATGGCCTTGATGAATGAGCGGCTGATTAGATCGGATGACATTTCATCCCAGGCTTCAATAGTACGCTTGATCATGGCCATACGCTTCTCCGCAGCAGTGACCACAGGGGCTTCTCGAAGCCACTTCGAACGCAACTTGCTCTTCAAAGGCCCCATGACGCCAACATCTAGTGGCTGGCAAACACTTGTCGAGTTCTTGGGAAGGGGTTCCAAAACACTGAACAGCTGAGACGACACATTGTCGTACGACGCCTTGGACACATGGCAGTCCAAGTTGTCTGCTACGATGACAGATGGTCCACGGATCTCGAACTTGAGAAGCTCAGTCAAGTAGAGTTCCCAAACACGCGTATCCATCCAGGCCTTCTTTTGGACAACGTAGACATGACCTGGTGGGTACAATGGAACTTCGTTCTGCTCGATTGGCCCACCTGGCGCGCCCTTGACGATGAAGAGAATGGGCAATTTCTCTCCGTTTGACCGTACGGTCAGAACAGCTGTCAAACGATCCGAGTGCTTCTGTTCGCAATCAACCTTGGACGATCCTCCAATCTTGGCCAACGTCTTCGTAGGCGGCATGTCATAGTAAACAGACGTTTCGTCAACGTTTACGATATCTTCAGCCGCTGTTGACGCAAACTTGTCCCAAAACGCCGCTGCAAACGTTGCCTTCTTCTCTGCCAAGTCGACTTGCGGCTCCTTGGTAACGCACGGCACTCGTTGGGAAAACCGATGGCGTTGTGAGAAGCGTTGACAAAGCTTCAAGAGGCTGCAGTATGCATGATCGTCGGACTTCTTGCTTGCCACGTAATCTTGAAACCAGTCCATATGATGGGTCTTCATGAAGGTAACCATATGTGTGTGGGTCAAATGGTGTTCTCCATCACGAACTTGGTTCATGAAGTCGAGCAATTCAGAAGCAAACGGGATCATCTCTTTACGCCCTTGGCCGCCAAGGCTGGATCGTTTGGCGTTGCGCTTTGTTGTCATAATGCTTTCCTTGCGCTTGAGCCATCCTCTCCATGTGCCCCAGTCAATGTTGTTTGACCGGGCATATTCCTTGGAGCTCATAGATGATTGGTCGAAATCAGTCAAGAACTGACGTCTTTGAGCCATGGTGTATCTTGCGTAAACGCTCATCACTCAGTCAAGTAGCAACACTGGTTGTCGGCGTCTGCCTTGTGTCACTGCTGGCGATTGAGTCGCGTGGCGGCAATTTTGAAGGCGTCGATTTGAACTAGCCAATGACAACGTTCCAATTCCGGAATGTTGGTCATTAGTTTGTTCGCAATCAAGTCCATACATTCTGTCATATAATGATCATATTTTTTTGCTTCACGCAAGAAAACATCTCATTAGGGACTCTAGGGACTCCAGGGGCACTCGAGGCATTCGTTCACTCCCATTGTATATAGCAAATTGCCACACACCGCTATTACAGCTGCTTTAAATTCTCTGACGCAGTCGATGGCTTGTCAGAGGTACCGGAATCACCCACGAAGTGTATTTTTTTGTTCGAATACATGAGTTATATTGAGATTCAGTATTGAATTGCTTTTTATTACGTGACTTTACACCTTCAAACCCCTCGAGGATGTCAGTAGGATGGATGACATTTCTTTGTTTTGACGATATATAATTCAGAGAAATGTACAGGGGCATTCTTGTCGCAGACTACATTTGACTACTATTTTGTATGAAAACATTGTATGATATCATGCATTACGTCGTGGGAAAAAGTGTCGCCTATTGGTCAAAATTCATCTGGTGGATAATGTGCACAGGCAATATTAATATACAGGATTTGTGACGGAGTACCACGGGGTGAATTTTTCCGAGGTCCTCTGCAATCAAAGGGATTCACTCAAAATTTCTACCAATCAGGAAGGATAATCTCCCATTACGTTCGTCTTGTTGAACCCGATCGAAAACCTTTGGGGGGGGGGTCGTTGCCCGATCAGTTACGATCAATTGCAGGCGGTTCCGCGAGTGGGACCGCGTTCCACCAATCACCGGTCCGCGGCTGTGGAGCCGTCGGGACAACCGATTAGTACACATTGCAACTTTCAACCACATCGAATGTTAGACCAGTACACTGGACGTACGTACTAACGTCGGTGTGTTCAAAGCACGAAACATGTCGACTCTTGCCGGCCAAGCTAGCTTGCCTTTGGACGCGCCGAGAACTCCTTTTGTTCTGGTAGGATGAGGCGTAGTAGTGCATGTACTCGGCCGACAAATTCCTCTGTCAAACATGAAGCATGCATAGTACTATGGACAATCGTTAGGATTCGTAATAATCACGCTCTTCGTTCCTTGTGCAGTTTGACAGTAGCTACAGCAATCAAAGCACCGCTAATCAAGTCCAGATTCAGGACAAACGTGGCACTTCTTGCCTGCAGACACCGTATTGGCGCTTCCGACAGCACATAACAGCGATATACGCATTCGTGGTGCCAAAACGCCAGCGTGACGTACGTGTCGAAGCACTTCACAGTAACCTGGTCAAGCGCAATATTGGTACAGCTTCCTCTGGCACGTTTTCCACGATGCCACTGCCGTAGGTGTGCAGACTCCCGTATTTTTTTAATGCAGGCAATTGTCAGTGTGGACGGACGAGGGGATATTGGTCGGTAGCTCGCCAAAAATACAAAAGTTCACGACGCGGAAGACGCAGGTTGTCTCGATGCTGATACGCGAGATGATGTGACGTGATGCGTTGGGCTCGTCAAGTCGTGTAGAGTTCATCATATCTTGTTGCTGGTTCTATCTAATGTGTTCTCTGGTTGGGGCTGTCCGTTTGCTTACCACAGGCCCTCAAAGACGGTGAACACGGCGGCAATCACGTTCTGGACAACGTCCCATGTCGATTCGGTTGGCGTTGGGACATTTGGCCATGTCGGCACAGGGGGGTAGCCGTACTGCTTGCGCTTTTGGATGTTCAAATTGGCGTACGCGGGCTTGAGGTGGCGGGTGCTGTCAAAGAGACCAAAATAGTTTTCAACCTCGGGCTCGGTGATGTTGGCGTCCGTGTTGTGCCGCCACGTCGTGTCAAATGCAAAATAGTAATAGTACTGCCACCCAAATTCTTGAGCAAACACGTGGAAGTCGTTGAGCCACAGCTACAGCACACGCATGTGAGCCACGCAACAGGTCGGTTGGCACACATACAGCTGCGTTGTCAGGACTTGCGACCCCTGCTCGATACGCCCACCCCGACGTAGCCCACCCTGTTTCGCCGATGATTATTTTCTTGTTGAAGACTCGTGCCATGCCAATGACCGGCCCCATGCGCATGTAAAAATACGTGATGCATTCGTCGATGGTTTTGTTTTCCCAGAACGGAAACGAGTTGGCTGACACCACGTCCACCTACACGAAACCACAGCCTCTAGTGTCATCGCACCCCAAGTAATAATGCCATAACACGTACCACGTGAAACAGCTCGGGATGGCCCGCGTACACGTCGCCAACGTCAGCGATTGTGACGGGAAAGGTCAATCCAGCATTGTTCACGATGGCCTTGACTTCCCAAAAGTAATCGATCGCTTCCCACACGGTAATGTCATTGCGGTAAATTGCTTCGCTGCCCACGTGCAGTCCGGTGATGGACGAATCGATAACTCCCTTCTGGATCAATGCCTTGAGCGCGTCACGTTCGGCGAAGTACGTCGTGTTGTGCTGGTCGACCCACATCCCGAGCCACACCTTGAGCCCCAGTGCTTTTGCTGCAGGAACCACAAGCTCCACTTGGTTGCAGTCGTTCATGCTGTACAGCCGAATGTGATCCGTGATGAGTGAAATCGCACGCAAGTCGAGCGTGACTTCTTCCGCTGACTTACACTTGAGCTCCCATGGCTCCCAGTCAGCACCTTTGCGCGGGTTGTAGTTGAGACCAGAGAGCTTAACATTGAGCGTCAGCGATGGCAAGGCACAAAAGGAAGCCAGCACCAGCGCGACAATCGTGCACGATGACTTCGTCATCGTACAGTCAACGAAATGACAAGGAGCGTGGAGTTGCGAAGTTAGTTGTGTCATGGCTATCCCGCCATCGCTAGCTGGTTTTGTCCAATCGGAGGTTCGTTGTAAGAAGTTTCAATACAAACACCAAGTATACCTACCACGAGGACACTGGCCGTCACATTTGGTCGTATCACACTAATACAATAGACACATTAAAGTAAAGAGTAATTTTATATGTTCTGTTGAATAAAAACATACAGTAGATCATATGGTACACGTTGTCATCAGGAGATTCTCGCACGATTCATCTGTCAAATGTGCACTTTCTGATGATGGACACTTCATGGCGTGGCAGGTGGGCTGCTAGTGACTTCACATCGAGGAGCTCGCGAAGTTGGATGGGTCTTCCATCCTTGCCCGTGCATGCACTGCGGAATGCAATCGGTAACACCTCCTTCGAGCCTCCTCTGATCGCGGTCGGATTCCAGCTGCTATGACAAGGAACCAATCAGTAGCTCCACCCTTGGATGTGGTGGCTCCATTGGTGAATCGACCCATGGCAGCAACATGGCCCCAACAATTGGAGAGCAATTTCAAGTGCATGGTGCATGGAGGCAAATTACTTTGTTTGCTGACTCACTCGGCGCTCTCGAATGCCAATATGCGCCACCTAAATATGTGATTGTATTGACCAGCTGGCAGTCGGATGTTGGGCCAAGGCTTCCCTCGCTCTGGAGGCTCGTAAATTCATTGACCTGATTACATACGTTCCGTGGTTTCGTGTGTGCATGTTCGGTGTATCTTCAGCGTCCACTGACGAGGACGATCGAATTGGCGGTATGCCTTATTGACACTGTGCGTACTGACCTCCCATGATGCGAACACTGAAAGGGCATCGGGCCGTCAATGCGCACACAGTAGCGGAACTGAGGTCGTGTGTGTTCATATTTCTGCAGGTGGTGCTTTGGCGAGGTGAGACAACACTATCGAGCATTCACAGGGATTTCATTTCTCTCGTAGGAAGACCTCAGCTGCCACTAACTTGTCCTTGTTCTATGTAACATCGTCTGCGAACGCACAGGTCCCCTCCAAACAAAAACACGCGCAATACACCTCAACCGCTACGCTCTGGTGGACATGGAAAGTATTGGAAAGGTTAATGCTGGCTCAACACTCTGTGGATTTCGTGCGCAAACTTGTGGGACGATGCAGGGTTTTGGCCCGTGATCAACTTGCCGTCGACCACGACGTGCTCAGCCCACATGTTGTCCGCCTTGGAGTAACGCGCCCCATGCTGCTTGAGTTCGTCTTCGAGCAGGAACGGCATGGCCGCGGTTAGATTCACTGCGTCCTCTTCAGCGTTGGAGAAGCCCGTGACATTCTTGTCAGCGACAAGGTAGGAACCATCCGAGAGCTTCACCGCCGACACTGACGCAGGACCTAGGTCAACAATTTAGCCGCCCATGCTGGAGCACAAAGAATCGAGTCCAACCATGGCATACTGACGCGACGACGCCATTGTTTTCCCACACCGTGGTAATCACGCGGTGGCTTTCTGCATCCGAATGCAAGTCAAACATGGGGCCGTGGCCTCCAGGATACACGACGCCGACAAACGTCACGAGTTCGTCTTTTGACAAGGACGACAACTTTCTCGTGTTCGCAACGGTGTGTTGGGCGACGGGGTCGTTCAAGAACGCAATTGAATCCGGGTCGGCGGCGAACGCTTCCTTGCTGCTAGGGTCTAGCGGGGCAACGCCTCCGAGAGGAGACGCAACCGTGATGTCGTAGTGCTGGACTAGGAACTGGTAAGGGTGTGCCAGTTCGGGCAAGTACCATCCTGTAGGGTGGCCCGTGTTGCCGAGCTTGTCGTGGGACGTGAGAACGAAGAGGAGCTTTTGCTTGGTGGTCGCCATGAGGCAAGTTGTGCAGTGCCCGCCTTGATCCACTTTGGTGTGAAAGATTTCGTCATTACAGGCCTGGACGAATCATGATTCGTTTGTTTTCTTGATTAGTTTCATCCAATCAAAAGTCTGGAAGACGATTGCAGTGCGTTTGATTGGAAGACTCGAATTGAACAAGTCCTGTTTTGATTGGCTTTAAATAGGTCGATTTTCAAACTTGAAAGCGCATAATTGGATAATACTAACTTGAATGTATTCTATTAGCTATAAATTAGCCAGCCACGTTGGTAAAGTACATGAGAGTTTTGTATGTAATTGGCCTATTTAATGGATTTTAGCCAATGAAAAGTTTCAAATTCACCCAGTGGTGTCAAGGGCGAGCGTGAACAACCCTGGTCATGCTGCAGGCTCCGTCGCGCGGGATCGCACGGGCGCTTACTGCCCAGCTGGCAACGAAAAACGTATTGCTCCGAGCTGCATCAACAACACCATGGTATCGCGAGGAGATCTCGAGCATCTTGACCCCGGCGGATGGTGAGTCGGTAGCGTCTGTGGACGAGCTGCGTCACCTCATGGCTGTACCTCGCGGCCGAGGTGTCGTCGCGTCTGAAATGCACGCGCAAGGAAGATCTCCTGCTGTTGGTGGGTACGAAACATTGGCACAGAGGAAAAAGCAGGATCGCATTTGGTCCGAGCTCCAGCGCGTGCTGTCCAGTGTCGAACAGAACCATGATGTCGAAGATGCTTCCGCACGCATGGCCGCTGTGGCCGACGCGTACACTGTAGCGCTCCAAGCGATGAGCCGCGCAAACATGCCTTATGAAAGCATGGAGGCGATGCTGCGGCACATGCAGGGCCAGCAGATCCCCGTGAGCATTCAGATCTACATCGCGATGTTGGTGCAAGCCAAGGGCAGTGCAATCGTTCAAGTGTTGCGCACGGTGAAGGCGAGTCGCGCTGCCGCCAGTCTACTCGGGGGATCGACGCCGCAGTCGCCGCTCCTGCCCACGGATGTCGAGAGCCTCCACTACCATGCCTACGACGCCTTGATTCGCACGATCCACTCCCGTTACATGGAGTCAACGACCGCGGTGTTTGCGCTGGCCAACTACCAAGACTTATACGCAGCGGTGGTGGCGGCCCTTCCCCCGCTCGATGTTAAACTCCTCGAGAGGACAATCTTCCCGGAACGTCTCGACAAACTGGCCGTTGCGTCGGTGCGAGCGCCGGCCATGTGTGGCCTGGGAGACGTCGTGCTCGATCGCTTGGACGAGCTGCAAGAAGAATACGCTGGCCGAAGTGCCCAAGTGCCCTTGCAAGCATTTGAAGCTGCCATCGAGGCGTTCCCAGCGTTGGTGCATGGGCTAACCCATGTGCCCGAGGCCACACTCGCGTCACTCCGAGAGGTACATGCCGTCGCTGCGACGTCCACGTAGTTAGTGACTCGTATGGCGTAGACATCGTCGGTCAAGTCCAGTCCTCGAATCAAAGCGCTGCGCCGGCTCGAGCGATCGGTGGGAATTCCCATGAACAAGATCGTGCGCAAGGTGCAGCTCACCGAATCGACCAAAGTCGCGCAAGATGCTGCGACGTTTGACATGTACAAGGCGTCGGTGTTTCTCCGGTATGCTTCAACCGATCGCATCGATGGGGACAGTCATCGCTTGTCCTGTAGGTATATATCCAACCGCATCGATGGGGCCAGTGCCAAGGAGACCCGCGCAGTTGTCGCACACGATGCGATGGTCGCCGCCGACGGATTGATCCAAGATATTGAGGATATGTACGTTGCCAGCCGGCCGGCGGCCGACCTCCTGCCTTTGCATGTCGCCCAACTCAAGCAATACTTTGTCGCGGCGAGTCGGTTGGACCGCCGCATGCCTGGCAACACAGCGTTCCAGGATGAACTCGTCTTTCGCATCTTCCGTGGGCTCGACACGCTCTGCTCGCGCAAAGACGATGCGGACCTTGTACGTGGTTGGCGGATGCCCGTCAGTTGCAGGCACGTGATGGATGTGACGTGGTTTGTGTAGGTGCTGGAAGGCCTCCGTTATGCGTTTCGAGCGCTCGTCGTGCTCTTCCGAGTGAGCGAAGCCACGATGGTCCTTGACATGAAGGAGTCCCTATTCCCGGGCGCCCCGCCCCGCGTCGACGACTACAACGACTTGATCATGGTGGTGTGTTCGAACGACAAGACCCGGTTTGACCAACCACTGCAGGTAAGCCCTGTCGAGGAGGACTCTTTGCGCGATGCATGTCGCGGGGTGTGTGTGTGTGGACATTTTGTTTGGAACGGACAAAGGCGGTCGGAGAGCTCATGGGCCTGCGGAAGTAGCTGCTGCAACGCATGCACAACCAAGGGTTGTCGCCGACGCCGCTGACGATCCACCGCCTCGTCCTGTTCCAGCTCCATCAGCTACCCGACGGGAAACGTGCTGCGACTGCACCCAAGAAGAAACTCGTGGCGAATCTTAAATACAAACACATGCGGCGACGGCTCCCCGACTGGGACCTGGACATTCCAGCCCCCGAGTTCCATCCGCTGCAGTTCTACCGCGCCAAGAACCAAGACGCGTCGTCGGTCGGCGACATCGTGTCGTTCATGATCGACTGGCACAACATGACCGGCGTCGCGCCGTTTGGAAAAACCCTCAAACTTGTGCTGGAATACTGCGTGAGACACCAGCAAGACGCCACCAACGTCCACGAGATGCACCGATTGCTGCAGTGGGCCCACTCTCTACCACTCGATCCTGCCACACAAGTGTATCTGGAGCACCTCTCGGCGTCCGTTGCCGCAGACGATACACCCCATGACGCCAAGTAACCCTTCACAAGCTGCGTCGATCGTACCCCGTTCAATAGATTCTGATATTGTGTGAAGTGAGGAAAATGACAAGCGCAATGTGGTCGGATTCAGGCTTGCGGTGAATAGATCGTCGCCATTACGAGTCAAGGACTTGGCAGGAGTTGGTCCACTCGTGGGTTTACCTGCATTTGAAGCACAGAGGTGGCCACGCGGTGGTGCCGTGATAGGGACATGTTGTCGCAGCGCAAGCATGCATCGTATCTGGTGGAATCTGGGCATTCGCGCCGTGTTGTCCATCAATGTTCGTGTAAGTCAAGGCTGTCACATCGAGGGTGCACAAACGAGTCGTGCTTTCTCGTTAAGCACATCGAAGGATTGCCTCTTTGCCTCCCCAGGCTCCACCCACCACTGCACGCATGTCGAAAGCGGAAGCGAGTCGTGCCAGAATCGCCTCCGAACTCGTGCGACACATTTTTGTCGCTCATTTTGCATACGACTATTTTGACCACATCATGCACTACTAGTATTACTAGATCTCGAGGATAGGTAGGACCAGCGGAAGCTTGTCCCTTGCCCATGATGTTGGTTGGCACAGCGCCGCAATCCATGCAGCTGGCTCCCCGACGCACTTCCCGAGGGGTGCCTTTCCCTCGCACGCGGGACCAGCGCTTCCCCGCCGACAGTAACGTCAACACGTCGTCGGTCGACTGGCCGGTTGTCCCATGAGACGGCAGCGTATGCGAAAGGCAAGGGATTCCACCCGACCGACCGGCTGTGCGGTCTTGGTTGCGGTGCGGTCGCTGGTACAGTAACGAGGGAGCGAAATTTTGGTAGAGGCGAGAATGGGTACCGCATCGCCTTTGAGGCCAGCCTCGTCCAGCACGCGCCGGGGAGCATGGATTGCCTTGACCGCATTTTCGTGCGCTCCCAGACTTGCTCGAGGTCTGCCCTTTGCGCACACGACGTCGCCGCCACGTTGGCCTTGAAACGAATGCGCTGCATTGGGATTTCGCACCGGCGGTTCCTGCGGTGGGGTGGGTGATGTTATCTGGGAGGCCCACCGCATCGTCGCCGGCTGTTCATCCGACTCACCCAGCCGATACGAAAAGTCGGCAGGACTTGCCACTATGGTCAGGCCCTCGGCCCCTCCTCGATCGCGCTCGCCCGACCCGCAGAACGGTGCATTGATCGATCGTATTCCAGACGAGTCCAGGTATCATCGGCCCACGTGCCTCGCCTTCCCGATGGCTCGCAGCTTGTCGTCAGTCCCACCGCCGTCCTATTATGCACGCGAGCTCTTGAGTACCACAGACGGGACTTCGCACCCGACCTGAGGCTGCATCTCTCTCACGACGGCTATAGACAAGGTTGTCAGCGGCAACACGAGAGAGCTACAACGACCAGAGAAGGTTGAAATGAATGGTGGGATAGATAAGGATGGAGATCGCAACTTAACCGCTCCTGCAGAAACCAGCAGGGCGACGTGGTTGCGTGGCCAGTAAGCGCGGTACAACGGACTGCGTTGGCAAGCATGTTGACGAAGCTCATGCGCGCACGATCACGGGAGGGTGGAGTCCGATCATGACATCGAGTGCGGATGAAGGAGTGGTTAAATTAGGTGGTCAAGTGCGAACGCTACAACGCAAACGGCAACGAAAGTGGCATCATGAGCGATCTTCATGCGACGATGAAAACGATCCGCAGTCGTCGGGTGCCACGCGGTTGTGGTGAAGGCACAGGCCACGAATGCGCGCAAACTGATCGCATTGGGCGATGCGGCACCGGGAGCCGCCGCCGTGGAGACGGCAAAAGCCGCCGGTCTGGGACGCGGTGCCGCAACCGTCGGCTTGGCACTTACGGCCACCGCCATGGCGTGTGCAGAACCCGCCGCTTCGTGCGTACGACACGCACGATTCCGTGCGGCACTTTCGGTTGCGATTCTTGAGCTTGAGCTTTTTGGAGCTATCGGCTAACGGGCTGCCAAGAGCCGACTCGTACCCGCTGCTGGTGTCTCCGATGCTTGGTCGCGTTTCTTCAGATGTCGTCGGCGTCGATGGCACGTGCAGTTGAACGATCGAGCGGTGGTGTGCTAAGCAGTAGCCGTGCATCTTGGCGTAGTGACTGCAGCGGCGAACCGCGCATGGGGTTTCGCACTCGGCAATCAACGTTGTCGTGGATGCTGCCAAGTGGTTTTGGTAGTGCGGCTGTATGCGCAGGGCAGGAAGCGTTGGGATCGTGGTTGCGCTCGGAGCCATCGTCCAGTGTCCGTTCGATGGCAAGTTGATTTGTGGCGGAGCCGCTGCGTGTTTGGGCGTAGTGGATGGCGAACCCAGCATCCCAGAGTCCCGTGGGCTTTCGTGAAGTGGCACCTGTCGCCTTCTCTGGCAACGATGTTGACAGAAGACAGTGGGATGCCCACCGGCGCGAATTGTTGCCGACTGCAAAATTTTGACATATCGCCGAAAGTTTGTGGTGGTGGGTCTTTACTTTAAATCGTCGCCATTTCCAACGTTCATACAAAAACCAAGTTGAAGAGAATATAATTGAGTCCGACCAACCCACCAAACGAACCCACTTGTCCAAGTGGAGGAGGGTGCGCCGCGTCCCGACGCACCACAGGGAGAACGTGTGCAATGCACGAACAATGCTCGTGATCACTTGAGTCGTGTGTCTTGGGGACAACGGCGCGCGGGGGAGCGACGCGTATACGTGGGGTAGAAGCCAAACCGACAGCGCCCCTCCCCCAACCTTGATGACAGTCAGGAGGAGCCCCAGGGTTTCAACATCGTGGGTTTTCGTCGACCGTGTTTCAAGTTGACAGGTTTCGTCGGATGCGCGCATACGACGCCAGTTGCGGTACGTTTGCTGTACGCACGACCTCACGCCCGAGAAATTCCCCGATGGCATGCGCGACCTGTTTCTGACGTAATCACACCTTGGCCAATCGACCAAACTATTCAAAACGCGTGCCACGGGAACCGACGTTCGCAACCCCAAATAGCACACGTAGGATGCAAGTCTCGGGGATTGCGCATTGCCAGTGGAGCTAACCAGGGGTGCTGCTATCCATTCCTCATGATGCACACACACACACCGTGTTGGTGTTCGTATGTCATTCGAATGGTGTGGTAGGTTCTGCTTCTCATGGACGTCAGCAACAGTTGGCGCGGTGCAATTGGGGAATTCCTCGGCTTGCCCCAGAGAACAGCGGCGAACGTCAGCGAGTCGTTGTCGACCCAAAGCGCGTGGCCGCGTGGAATTCGCGGGTAATGGAAAACGTGGCATTGTACGGCAAATTACCTGACGACTTAACCCCCTTTCTGGTCGGGGACACTGTGATTCATTGAGTTAGAAAAGCCCCCCCTACGTACACGACGACGACGTTGTTTGGGTGTACATGCAAAATGGGAATCGGAACGCCCCCCAGACTGTCTATAATACTCCGTCTCACTCGCCCGATTCCCCGCGCCAGGATTGATAAAACAGCAAAGGGGGAGGGAGGCATGTATTAATCGCATAGCGGACGACGACACATCTATGGAGCTTGCCCCTGCTGGATGCACGTCTGCCGCGGAAACGCCGTCAAAGGCACCGCGTGGCATCTACTCGTAAAGTATCCGCGGGAATCATTCCTTTCCCAGGCAAGATCGTCCTTGAAGCCCCCCTTGGTGAATCATGCCGGGGGCAGTTCCTTGCCAGAGTCGTACATTGTGTCAAGTAAAAGGGCGGTAGTGGTCAGATGTATGCGACGACCCCATTACGAGCGCTCGACCTCGCCCCGCGTACACATCCTGGTCGCGCGAGGCGCCAGAAGAACTTGGTTTGGTATCAAATTTGACCTTCATCAGATCTCGTGCTTGGCTCAGTCTTGTGCTTACTATTAGTAGTACAGTCTTCCACCGATTTTTGCACACCCCTGGAATTTTCAAATTTACGAGGTATTTAATGTAAACAATGTATTGAATTAAAGAGGCATGAACGATTGGCCTCCTCAGCACACCAAGTCTTCAATAGAAATCACCGGGCGAAGGCGAAGGGCACCAAGACGACTGGCCAAAGATGAGACCGGTATGATCCCCGTATGGTTCCAACACTTACGAATCGTTTCAGGAGTCACATCCTCCCACGCTTCGGTCATCCATTCCATGGCCGTCAAGACGTCAACGGCAAACAAGTTCTTTGGCGCGGATGGCGCCACATCACGAGGTAGTGCATCCAACTTCGCGATCACACTGTCAATTTGACGCCGCTTGTAGTGACACTTGAATGATGCGATGATGCCAGCGTCCATAGGCTGGAGCCACGCGGTGGTGTTCGAGGGCAGCAACAGCACACGAACATGGGTCAGTTCAATACCGAGGCATTTGTGCGATGACGCATTGTCTAGGACCAAGAGGATGCTCCTGTTGGCCGCCCTCATCGAGTTGTTCAGGTTCCCGATCCATTCCGAAAAAATGGCAATCGTCATCCACGCCTTACGGTTGTTGCGGTAGAGCAGCGACAAGTCCTCGGCGGTCAGGTTTCCAAAGCAGCGCGGGCGCTTCGACTTCCCAATGAACGTCAGTTGAATTTTGTCGGTTCCGTCAGCGTTTGCGGCAAGAACAGCAGTGATTCGACTCTTGTCCATCTTCATTCCATGACGCGCTTCGTGCGATATTGTTGTGCTTGGTACACGATTGTAAAACACTCCCGTCTCATCCATGTTGTAGATGTCGTATCGTTCGTACAAGGAAGTTTGGAGCAAGAGTTCAGTCCGGCCGTCTTCGACAACAAGTCGCGACACAGACGCCGATTCACCGTGCAGGCGGTACTGGCGAAGCCCGCGACGGCGTTGGAAGCGATACAACCACATTTTCGAGAACCGGGCGACTGTGTGGCCAAACATGCATTGAGCGAGGTGCTGTGCCTTGCGAATGATGACGTCTCCAGTAATGCTGCAGTTTTGAGCGTTGACGTATTTGATCCATTCGTATAGGATTTGCTCCAGTTGCGGCAGTTGCGGCTGCTTTCGGTTGCGTCGCGTGGCCAAGACTTTACTTGCGATGTAGGGAGCACCACGCGAATCTTTTACAATGCGCGAAACTGTTGTTCTGTGCGGCGAGAACCCGAATTGCTCGAGTGCCCAGCGACATAGCTTGGACATGTTCGGTTGCTTGGCCGTTGCATAGTAGTCGCGAAGTTGTTGCTTCTGCAGGAGATTTAAGCGCTTCGTTGAGCCTGGCATCGTAATTGAGTAAATGAAAGATGTCGACCTCACGTTCATATTGCATTTGAATTTTCAAAGTTTGAATCCGCCGCATGACGGGAAAACCCTTTAATGTTAATTTCTGTCTTGTATCAATTATTGAGAGGTATTGAATTGAGCCTGTGTGCAAAAATCGGTGGAGGACTGTAAAAGCTACATTGACCAGATTGCTCCGGTCAGAAAGACGCGGACGTAATAATCGAGACGTTGCCGCCGTTCCTGGTGGTGTACCGCCCCACCACACGTCAAAACGGCGTCATTTGGCAAGCAGAACGCTGGCTGCCTTGTGTAACGTGGCAGTCATGCCTGTGGACACCTGCGCCTTGCGCTCAGTGACTGTGCCATCACACCCCTGACGTGTTACGAAAACGTCTGCCGGCGGTATAAACAACAGGGTGCGTGTACAGTACTACGAATGTTGGAGTTGCGATCGCAACCACCTGTCCTTTCACACTTCGGGATGGTCGATGTCTGCGTTCCAAATTGTCCAAAATGCTCCTTTCAATGCCGTCCATAGAGGTAACCATGTGGGGGCTGGGGGGGGGGTAATTGCAAACAGCGGCCCCCGCATGACCAAGAATCGACATCGTGCCATCATGACGGCGCCAGTCATGGCCCCTTCATCCCCCCCCTCGACATTGCGCCGGTCATCCAGTGCTGTTTGTTCCATTCACACTTTTCGCGCTGGCTGCTTGTCTATCCAAGTAACTGGTTATTGTAACCGCTAGAGACCGTTACATCGTCGCAGATCCTGCGACTGCGGAACGACGCCGATGCGCCACACCACAAATGCGACGGCGACGAAAGGCTGAGGTATATCTCGACTAGATTTGTTTTGGCCGCCGTGGGTCGGTGGATCACGCGTTGGATGTAGGAGGCCGGGACTGCGGTGCAGATCGAACTAATCGAGCCGAGGAGCACCCACCGCCGGTTTGTCCCGAAAGGTAACGTGCCATGTCCGTTTGATGGATGGTCCGTCAAGTTGTCTACATGTTGTTGAGAGCAGTGGCTGCGTACGAAGTTGTGCAACGCAGCGACGGCCAGTTCCGCGTGCTAGAACGACCGGTACGACCCCTACACGTTCTACTCTTGGAGGTATCTCGATATTGCGGGAGCTCATGCTGTGCATGCATCGGCATAGCAATCCGCGGTGACAACTAGGGTCAAAGAACGAAAGGAGCCGTCCATGCCGAGCCGGGCCGTGCAAGCCGTGCACAGACAGCGCGCCACGTGGGTCAAGCACCCCACCCTTGAAGCACTAGAACGCACCAAGACAGTTCCCGGGGGTCGATGGGTCTCCGACGAAAGGGAAAGCGGGCGAAAAGTAGAGATAATCGCAACTGCACTCGAAGCAGCATTGGTAGACAAGGTCAGGCAAATCTAGTTGCGCCATCAAGTGACGAATTCGATGCGGTGCAGGTGATGTGGAGAGATGCAGCCGTCCAGGACATAAAAGACACGTGCAGCTCGACAACTCGTCAAACCACTGCTCGCGTACTCAAGTTGATGCAATGTGCAGCTGTGGTGCGCCAGCGATCTGTCGATGTCGTCAACACCATCACAGCGTGGCGTACAATTGCTGGGGTGTGTATGAAATCTACATGCACACTTAGCACCTAACGTCTTGTGCAGGACACTTCAAAGGAGTTTCGATGGCAAGGGCGCAACTACCTGGTTCATGTACGTCGCCTGCTGCCGTCACCATGTCTTCCCACCACGTTGGCTCTCAGATGGCCAATGACCTGGACGTCCTGGAGAGTGAAGCGATGCTGGCCCATGCACTCGGCATCCCTTCGTTCAAACATAACCCCCTTCTCTGCGCCATCACGCTTTCGGACCCCCAGTGGCAGCGATATCGCGCCGACCCGTCGCCCGCGCGACTGGCGCAACTCCAAGCGACAATGCAGCTGACCAACGAAGTCGACGGGGACATGCTGCTGTCCGTGCTGTCCATCATAGCCAACGAGGTGGAAAAGCTATGCCGCCCACTCGTAGTTTCTGACGACGATGGTGGTTTCCGACTGGATGGTGACAGCGACGCTGCAATGCTAACGGATTCCCCCAGCTCAGGCAACCGTGCCCCACACGAATCGGAGAGCTCGGTGCGACCTTTGGTTGTATCCTGCTTCTATGCATGGTTGCAACGCCACGACTTGCACCTGCGCCATCGCCGGATGCTTCAAAAGCGAGACGCAGCTCGCATTCAGCGGGTGTTTACCACTTGGCGGCGGTATGGTGTTAGACTAGCGCTCTCTCGTCGGGCCACAAGTCGACGCGCTTTCGTGACGTGGCAGAACCAGATGCAGCGACGGCGAACGGCCAAATGGCTGCGCGTTCGGACCCAACGACGATTGGCGAGGTCAGCCGTGGACAATTGGCGAATGCACGCCCGACAGCATACAGCTGCTCGTCGAATCGGCGCTGCGTGGCGGTGGTATCACACATCGCGCCGGCGGAAGTGTCGAAATCTATTGCAACCAGCAATAACTGTGCCAAGCGAAAGCGAAACGCGAGAGCTACAGGTCATGCGGGCGCAACTTCAACACGTCCAAGCGCGGTCCATCCAGCGACGGTGGCGAGACCTCATTGCCCAACAAAAGTTGAAAGTCGAAATGGAGCTGATGCAGACCGAGGCGGCGCGTGTCCACAACCACCTGCAAGCACGCATCATCCAAAGCCATTGGAGCAGCATGCGATTCCAAAGACATAAACAGCGGCATGTCTTGGTTACGACCGTACAGCGCTGGTGGCGCCAGTCAAAGCTGCAGCAGGACCATAGGCGGAAAGGCCAAGCAGTCTTGGTCATTCAAATCTGGTGGCGGTGGTGGCACAACTCACGTCGTCGTGCGTTCGCCCAAAGGATTCAACGAAAACACCTCGCGTTGCTACAATCCAAGCAAAATTTGCTGGAAAATACTCAGCAACGCGTGCGAACGACTCGAAATCGAATTCGTGCGGCAAGGGCCATTCAACGCAAGTGGCGCTTTGACCGGGCAGCCCGCGTGCAAGTACAACAAGCCGCGTTGCGGCATCAATGGGGCGTTGCTGCTCGAGTTGTTCAGCAAGCGTGGAGGTGGCACCAAGTAAGGGCAAAGCGGCTCGACGAGCGGTACGCACACAAACAACGAGAACTTTTTCAAGAATCGGCAATGCGAACGAGGCGAAGGCTCGTGTCTCGGCTCCGGGGGGCTGCATTGGTTGTTCGAACATGGCGCAGCATTGCACGACTGCACATCGTCCGGCAAAATGAGGCAGTGGTTTCTCACGGGCGTACCATTTGGCGTGTGTGGAAGCTGGTCAAACACCGCCGAGCCGTCCGTTTGCGAGCCCAGCAACTCAACGCGACGCGAGATCTTCAGCGCGCATGGCGGCACTACACTGCACTCCAGAAGTATCGACACATGGCCACACACATCATGCAAGTGTACAGGCGACATCGCTACTTCGCCCAAACCATTCAAATGTGGTGGCGACAGGTGCATAAGTCTCGAGTTCTACGATGTGTATGGCTGGATGTCCATAAACAACTTCTCGCCGTCCGTCAGACCGAGATCGCTGCGTCCACAATCCAATCCACCTATCGACGTTACCAGCACCACGGCCGACTTGTTCGCTACGTCGAGTGCATTCAATCGTGGTGGCGGCGCTTGCGACGTTCTGAAGCGAAGGAACTTGAGAGATGGCGTGTCCTTGAAGCTCGACGAAGATGGCACGCCATCGGCGCAATCGTTGCCTATCGCTCCGATTTTCTTGCACGGCTTGCCGTCTTGCGGGGCTCAATGGTCGTGGCCCGCGCCCGTCGCTTGGCCCTCCAGCACACGGCTTGGAACATCGTCAACCAAGTCATGCTTTCTGCTGTGCAACAATATTTGGAAGGAGCGGTCGGCAACGCGTCCCGCCGGTGGCGAGACGTAGCCACGAATGCAACAACTCGTGCCGAGACAAAAGCACGCCTGAGTATTCTGCGACTATCGATGGGGGTGGTATATTCCCGCCGCAAGGTCATCGCTGCGGTGGCCATGGAGGTCGCTGCGGTCGCCATGTCGTCGGCACTTCACCGATTCACTCAAGACACGGTCGAGCTGTTGGCCCGTGCACGGCACCAGCGCTTGGTCAAACTGACCGAGACGTGGATTTCAATGACTGCTTTGTCAACAGTGGAGATTTCGTTTGCCGAGGCAGAGTCCAGAGTTGTAACTCGGTGGCAACAGTTGCAGGATCTCCGAAGGGTGCATCGCCACAATCTCACGCGTTTGCAAGCACGCCAGACGTGTGTGGAGTTCGTACAAACTGCGCTTGGGCATGTCGTTCATTGGCATGCAAAGGCAGCGACGATTCAGTCGGCAACTCGAGCGTTCCTGACCAGGCGTCGACGCATGGCATCTGTGCATTGCATCGCGTCTGTGTGGCTGCGCCATCGCTTCCTCTGCCGACAGCTACAGCGCCGTGCAAAAGCTCACGTGTGCGCTGCAGACGTTGTGCACCGATACATCTCTGATGTAAATTTAACCAACCCCATCACACCTGATACAATCTTATTGTCGTTGGTGTAGGTGATATCGCGACGCATGGACGTTCGAAGAACGGCGCGAGCCGCCATGGACTTAGCACTGAGCAGTGTACGACATTACACGTCAAAGTTGCCTCCTTTCGCTGCTCAACGTCCCGACGATGCCTGTAGGTGCTGCAAAAACGGATGGCTGTGAGGAGTACCGCCGGCGCCTTTGCCACCACCGCTGTGTCCATTGTGAGGACATCTCCTCTTCGAGAAACTGTCCCCACATGTATACCTAGGCACTGGAACGTCGACAAGCAACCCGTGAGTTCTCAACGGTCCATGTGTGTGCCCTGTTCAGCACGGTGGTGCTCCACCGCATGCAAGTTCGCCATGGAGCTCTTGCGACGCTGCGCCAAGTTGTCCTGGGCTGCTATGTCAGGCGCACGGCTTCCACGACTATCCAGATGGAGTGGCGAAAGAGTGTGCGGCGATGGCGCTTTCGTTGTGTATTTTGTCCAGTTGTAAGGATGTGGGTCAACCAAGGCACCGATTTGGTCATCCAACACCGTCGTCGGCGTCGCCTTCTCGCGTGCCGCCGCATCCAGCGTTGCTGGGGGGTCTACCTCTTTCTCAAACGAACGCGAGCTCAAATCGTTCTTGCCAGGTCGTGGCGGCATGTCGTGTGGTGGCGGCAACGCCGCCACGCTGCCGTGTCCATCCAAAATGCATATCGCGCTTACCTCGCGTACTGGTGGTGGCTTTGGCAGTGTCGGATGGCGACGCGGATGCAGCGGCTCGTGCGGGCGTTCTTGAGACGTCACCGAGCGGCCAAAACGCTTGTGCGAGCAGCGCGCAACCTGCTGAGCAAGAAAGTGTGGTCCACAGCACTTGTTCTTGGCTCGACGTCAGTGGACGAACCGTACTACGCGCTGTGGCTGAGCCGTGGGACAGCGAGTGTGAGCTGCATCCAGCGCCGCAAACGCGGGTTCCTCAAGCTCGATTCGGCCACGTCGAGGGTGCTCAACGCGCTGCACGAATTTCGGTCGTCCAAGAGCCGCACAAAAGATTGGGAGTTCGCTGCCCTCGAAGTCCTTGGGCAGGTCGAAGTGGTCGAGGAGTCGACGTCGTTGCAATTGACGATTCCACCAGAGTACACGTTGGGAAAAGCCCTCCACCGCTCCGAAAGCTTGGCCCAAGTCAACAAGACCAAACCGTCCAAGCGGACACCCACCGTGCTCGAAGCAGCCGCTGCCCTGTCGATTCCCGACCTCCTCGACAGCCTCCACGACGGCCGCGACGTGAATGAACGCGATGTACGGAGTATAAATGACGTTGCTTGGGGTTATTACTGGCATTGATGGCTGGCGTAGGCTACCGGGCAATCTCCACTGCACGTTGCCATCACGTCACTCAACGTGGACTCGAGCAAGGTGCATGACGTGGTAGGGGTGCTTCTCGACCACGGAGCCGACGTCAATGCCAAGGACTTCGACGGAGTGACACCGTTGATGGCGGCGGCTGGGCATGGCACGTTGACATTTCCATTGCACACGCCCAAGCTGGGGATTGCTGGCTCATTCCCCCCCCTTGTTCCATAGGTCATGTGGAGCAGCTTGAACAGCTCGTTGATGTTGGGGCGTCTGCGCTCCGCCTCGACACCGTCGATAACAAGGGCTACACGGCACTTCATCACGCGTGTGCCAAGAACCAATGCGGTGCATGTGAAGCGCTTCTAGAAGCCGCCCAAGAACGACACATTCCACTCAACATATCGTCGTACGACGGCATGTACCCCCTCCACGTGCTCGCGATCCTTGGCCACGTGGAGTGCGCTTGCGTGCTTCAGCAAGGTGACCCTGCCTGGGACGTGAATGTTCGGGACGCTGAAGGCCGGTCCCCACTGCACTTGGCGATTGCTTACAACCATTCGACGTTTGTCACGTATTTGCTCGAGATGGGGGCCACACCGGACGCCCGTGACGGCCTTAGCCGTACCCCGTTGCATTACGCTGTCGAATGCAAGGTTGGCTTGGAAATGGTACGTTTCCCCCACTTCTCCCACGACCTCCCCCCGCTTTCTTGTTTCACCCATTTTATCGCGATAGGTGAGCTCGCTCCGTAAGTTCAAAGTCGACTTGAATGCTGCTGACGAACGTGGGGATACAGCACTCCACTGGGCGGCGCACTCAGGTGGCTAGCTTGCTCCTCATCCAGTCATGTTTCCCCTTCCAAGCTCAGTGCTGGTGCGGTAGGTCACCAGAAACTGGTCAACCACCTCGTCAACCTTGGCGCGGACACGACACTGCAAAACACCGACTGGGAAACGCCCGCCCAACTCGCTGCTGCGAATGGACACGAAGGGTGTGTTGCCATTTTCGCCCGCTCGTCCAAGAAGCATCCGATACCGTCCCATGCTGCTTCTCCGTCGGTGTCGTCGTACGTTTCGATGGGCTACACCTATGACACGGGTGCGGCGGACTCGTCAAATGGTATCCCAGAGGATAGCAGCAGTGGAACTGTCGGGGCTGTCGCAGCGGACGTTCCTCCCGAGGCATTGCAATGGGTCTACGACGAGTACGGCGGGTGCTACGACACGGCTACGGGGACGTATTGGAGCCCTGACGGTCAGGGTGGGTTTTACAACGCGACCGAACCATGTGCCACCACCACCTTCACCGCGAGCGAGAGCGCAATCTACGACTCGAACAACTATTGCTATTCAGCCCCCGACAAGACGGAAGCGTGGCAAAGTGATGCGGAGAATGCCAAGGCTTGGGCCGACTACTACGCGAGCCAAGATCCTGCGACCGCCGCCGGGGATGCCTATTTCCAGCCGCATGAACAATCTGAAACGGTGGAGGCGGCCGTGGCACCACATTCACTTGCCCACCTGGATGGAGCCGACGATTCACTGCAATGGAACCATCGGGTGGAATCACGGCCGTCGGACGAGTGGACCGAACCATGGATCCGTGACGACGAATACTTGATCGACGGCGTTCCCCACCTCAGCCATCGAGACGCATCGATGCCGTCCAGCCACGACAGCTCGTCTGTGTTGGCGCTGCGGCAATCAAATCCAGCGCAAAGCGATGAAGAGGAAGGACTTGTAACAGACGCGGACGTGCCAGACATGAAATCAGGAGCCCAAGAAACGAACCGAAGTGATACTGGCACCGACGAGCAAGGGCAAACTTCCCAAACGCGATCGTCGCGTGGTAGAGCGACTGCAACGGGGGGCCGAGTCGCGTCGATCAAAAACATCACTGCCCATCCACCATTGCAAGCAATCAACATGAGCCACTCACCCCAGCGAGAAGTCAAGTCTGTCGGAGGTGCATGTGACCCCGTGGAAGGCAGCAAGGTCGTGGTCGTGGATCGAGCCAAATCTCCAGTGCATGAATCGGACGTTGATGAGGACGAAGGAGCGAAGGCTAGGAAACATCCATCCGATTTCCACGGGCGTTCCAGTCCCATTAAGACACTGCACGATGCTGACCGTCCATTTCGTGGCGACTTGAATGAATCGGCCATGCAAACAAGTGTTTCCATGACTGATGGCCTTTCTCGCAGCCACGACAGCGATTCCTATCTCGCTGGAGACGCCCTTCTTTCACTGCGGACAGAAGAAGTCGACGTGCAACATGATTCAATACCAAGTCGCGCGGTGCCGTCAAGGCAAGGCAACACCGTAGATATCGATGCCCCAGTCGCTGGAACCAGCCAAACCTTTGGCGGCGGCATCGTCGACCTTCGAGAATTTGACCAGACGCCAGATGAGGACGCCCAGTGTGACGTACCTTGGACGGCACCTCTCTCCGAACTCTCGCCCCTCGATTCGAATGACGGCATGGGCACTGGTCAGTCGATGGCACGAGTACACGAGCTCCCCCTTGAAGCCACGGACACTGCTTCCACCGAAATCGATGATTCCACTTACTTAAGCGCCAACGATAGCAGCATCGATCGTGAAAACGATGGATCTGCCATCGACACTGCTGCAACCGCGACGGTACCGGTGCCGAGAGCATTCGAGACCGTGGTAGCACGCGATGGCGATCCTGTCGTCGACGCCACGATCGACCAAGAACTGGTGGACGATGGTGTCTCCAATCAAGGCTGGTCAGACGAGTGGGCGGCGTACTATGGTGTGTCCGTAGCTACTGGCGATATCGAGGCTGGTCCAGCACCAACGTACCCTGGCGCCTTTGCTGCAGACGGCACGTACAAGTTACAAAATGCCGCTTTTGAAGCAAACTCGACTCGGAGCGACTCGCTCGCTCACCACCATGCAACGGAACAAGGTGGTGGTGTAACAGATGCCGCCGCGTGGGCCGAGTACTATGCATCGCTTGCGGCAAGAGATGAGTACACAATCAATCAAGACGGGAGTGGTGACGTGGTATTGACCAAGCCACTGGATTCGGACGACTACTCGATGGTCCAAGAGGGTCATGACATCCACCTAGATGAGTATATGTTGCATGTCCCACAACTCGACACGCATCGGTCGACCTCCACGTTGACAACGAGCCACCACAGCGTTGCTACGGACCATCCAAAGGTATGTTGCGCTGCTGAAAGCGCTCCTCCCTCATCCGTCGATTCTAGACTGTTCGTTTCGCAGACCAAGATGACGACGGTGACGTCTCCGCCGTGGACATCGATAACATGACGGGATCTGTGCCGAGCGAACGATAGAGTAGATTGGACGGGTGGGCTTGCTGCACCAAGCCGTTGGCGGCCAGCTTCTCCGCCGACGCTAGTAGCACACCGGCAGCGATCCGCCGTGAGCTCCGTCGAGAGAGGTGTATTTAACAACGTGTTTCGTACAAGCATATCGCCCACTATGAACAGTCCGTCTACTTTTGGAACAAGTGGGGCTGCGAGCGGTGGGCGCAGATCAGCGTGTTCTTCATGAGCATGGCGATGGTCATGGGACCAACTCCACCGGGCACGGGCGTGATGGCCCCGGCCACTTCCTTTGCGCTGGCGTAGTGCACGTCGCCAACCAAGCGGTACCTATTGAAACGATGTCGTTAGGGTGATGGAATGTGTCGGCCATAACAGTCGACGACTTACCCAGCCTTCTTGGTCGCATCGTCGACCGAGTTGATACCGACGTCGATGACGGCAGCGCCAGGCTTGATCCAACTGCCCTGCACCATCTCGGCGCGACCGCATGCGGCAATCAAAATGTCGGCTTCGCGCACGATGCCTTCCAAGTTGACGCTCTTCGAGTGGCAGACTGTCACGGTCGCGTTGCGGTCAAGCAGCAAGTGCGCCACGGGAATGCCCACGATGCGGGATCGGCCAACGACCACCGCGCGCTTGCCTTCGATCTCGATCCCTACGGATACGTCATCGTGCTCAGTCATGGCACCCTACACTGATAGGATGCTAGTTTAGCAGTACCGTGGCGGTCCAAGAGCTCAATGCACCCAGCAGGGGTGCACGCAACAACGTACGGAAGTTTGGAGCGCACAGAGAGCGCCGCCACGTTCATCGGGTGCAACCCATCGACGTCTTTGGCAGGGACGATGTGGTTGAGCACGGTTTCTTCGTCGAGGTGGCGTGGAAGTGGCAATTGCACCAAAATACCATGGACGGTCGGGTCGTTGTTGAGTGCCGTGATCTCGTGAATGAGGGCGTCGTACGAGATGTCCACAGGCAAGTTGACGCTCACGGTGCGGTACCCGAGTTGCTCGCACGCCTTCTTCTTCATACGGACGTACGTGGCAGAGTCCTTGCGGTCGCCGACGAGAACGACGGCGAGGCCAGGCACGACGTAGTCTGCGTGCTCTGCCACGTTCTTTTGGACTTCCGCCTTGAGTTCATCAAGGATTGTGGTGCCAATGGCCTTGCCGTCGATGATCACCGTCATGAGTCGGACCAAGCGGATTGGAAAATGCGCCTGTTACGGCAGGCACGATGTGTCATAATGAAAAATAGGCACAATGGAATGCTACAATACCGTTCGCAGTGCGTTTTTTGCGTTTTTTGGACCAAGTTCCGATATTTTATATGGAACATTCCCACATGTGTGCCAATTCGCTGTTTGTAAGAAGTAAATTTAACATTTTATATGCATTCGTCGTCTCCGGTTGTGCAAGGACTGAATGGATGGCCCGCACATCACCTGATGCGCCAGGTGACATCGAAAGGACACGGCTGCTGCGTGCGCACAACCCCAACGCCCTGGGTCGAGCAGCCAGTAGCGGACTGAATGCGAGGTGCAAATCGCGTGCACGCTGTGTTTAGCGTGAATAAGTTGGATGGACTTCTGTTGTGGCCGAGACGGATCGATGGGTGTTGTAGCTGCGGCTAACCCAGAAATTCCCAGGATAAACATTACAGATTCGATCAAGTTCAAACAAAACTTCAGGCGACCACTAAGTTACAACAGACTCGAAGGGCTGCCTCCAGCTTGTACTACAGGGCAGCTCGTCAAACACCACCATTGGCAACGATAGCGCGTGCCCACTGGTAGTACTCCAGTTGGTTGAGGCCACGGCTGCTGCTCGTTAGGTCTGACATGTGCGGTCGGAAAATGGTCACGTCTTCCTGTAAAATCGACCAAGGCGACGGCGCGTCGTGGAACGAGATACCTTCTCCCTCAGACTCAGTGGAGTCAGGATCGGACACGTGCTGTTGCTCTTGGTCGCAGAGGTCGCTATGGCGCCCGCCACTGATGACCACGACACCATCGTCCACGCTGGACGTGTCCTGGCTGCGAAATGTGCTCATTCCATCAAGGCTTGTAGTTTCGTGACTTAGGAATGTGCTCAAAACGCTCGAGCTGGAGAGCGTTTGCTCCGTACGGATCGATCCAAGGATGTTGGAGGACGATTCCATGATCGACGACCTGTCATCGACGGAGCCCAACCCCGTACGACACAGTTCCGACGACCGGATGTCCGCCAAGGACTGTAATCGTGATGTTGTTGCGGTCGATTGCTGCAAGCGCATGGCTGTGGTGGCGGACGGAAGAACGGCAGTCGACGTGAGATCCCCCACCGAAATCGCAGGATGCTGCGTCTTGAGTTCTTGAAGAAAGACGGACGAGAGGAATGCTTGGCCTCGTTGGGACGTCGTTGACATGCAATCGATGGGGCAGTCCAAATCTTGTTTCATCTCGGCGTTGCCGCGGTATCGGTGGCAGGAAAGGATGACGACACCAGCCACCAGGAGGAGCACGACCAACAACGTGACGAGTACGACAAACAGAAGGGTTCCACCTCCAGACGACGATGAAGCAGTAGCGACTCGGCGAAGGGTCGCGGGCGTGGCTACCGTTGTCAACATGGTCAACACGACAAGCGTCAATTGGGAGGGCATGTTGCTCGATCCGGGCAATGCGAAAATGACTGTTCTAGGTCTCTCCCTGTATGCCAAACGTTGTGTCTGCTCAGTTGGTTCGCATCGCGGGTGCAGGCGCCCCCTTCCTGCTTCGCCTCACAATTCTCTGTAGAGATGGGGTGCGAACGCGATTCAATCCTAGTTCCCAACGTAACCTTGCCCCACCATTGGTTAGCCAATCAACGATGAGAGTTTGACTAGCATAACGTCTCACCTCTTGAACGGTTTACGTGGATACCTGACAAAGCTCGTCAAGACTAAATAACCCGAGGAAGGCTATCGAATGGTGTGTCACACCTGATGATTGGAATAAGCCACGACGGGTGACGAGAGCTTCGCCGATGCGTGTCTCCTTGCACCGCCGACACGAACGGGTGATTCGAGCTTTGCTCGTGGATGTTCCCTTGCCATGTGGACGGCGCTGTTGTATACTGAGGCTCCCAAACGTACCCTCGTCAATATAGCTCAAACCCGACATGGTGTAAAATTCGGTTGAACCTTTCTCGACAGCCACTGCGACTGTATGATGTTGCCCTGCTTCATTGTCCAACGCGAGGTTGTGCACGGCGACCAGGAAAGATGCACAACCGTGAATCGAACTGGGTTCTGCAATGTTGGGATGTGCCTCGCACCGCCTCTAGGAAGATAGAACAGCCGTCGATGGTAGAGCGGGGTGTCTGAATTGTAGAGCAGTTGAGATGGAAATGTGCGCAGTTCCTTGGCTTTTACATGGCAGGCGTGGCAATGCGGCTGGACATGCAACGAATGCACGACCACTTCGCTCCTACGCTGTACAAACTTCCCACTCAGGCGTTCTTCTTCTCTAGCGTCCGTGTTCGTACTCCACAGCGTCACCTTACCCGTCAATGAGCCACGATTCCTTTCGAGTCCGTCTTAGACGATGCGTTCAGAAGAGCAGGAAAGAGGATGCAGTTCGTGATGGGACGGGCTGTGAAGTGATGGCGGACGACTTGTTGGCGGATAACGTGCCATGGTCTGGAGCTGTCAGGTTGCATTGCGTTGACTGTGAGTCCTGGTGCTCACGGGGTGTAGAAGAATGGGTGGCACGATTGCTGAGCTATCTATGCCGTGAAGGGCACATAACGTTATGTAGTGTTGCGAAGCGGAACGCCACAACGATGTTCGAGCGTGCTAAACTATAGCCGACAACCCAGAAGCTGGAGAAGACTACTATCAGCCGCCGAGACGATGTCGCCATCGCGACGTGCAGTGCTGCTTGCGAAAACAAGCGTGTACCTTTTTGTTGTCGATCTTCCTCCGTCCGTTTCGCTTGACATTTCAAAGTTTATTTAGTGCGACAAAGGTGCAAGCAACAGTTTCAGGGGGAAGGCGGACAACGTTTAAAATCTCTTTCCGCTGAGGCCACATTACCGTCCCATCATTACCCGCATACCCTCACCAGCAACACCCCTCGTCGTCTTCCTCAACTCCATTTGCGTCCCTCGTACTGTCCACAAGGCAAACCATCGTATTTCCTGTGCTTCCACGTCCGGATATTATCCGGGCCATATCCATGCGACGTGTCGATTTCTTTCATGCCACCGTATATATGAAAGTTTGTATGTTACCAACGTTGTCGCATACATCGCACTTAACCGAAGCATACGTCATCCTCACCACACTTTCTATTTTCGTCTCGATCGAACGCCGCCGTCGCCGCACCCGCTGCCCGCTCCTTGCCGCTCTCGCTTTCTTACGTGGAATCCGCAGTTTATGTCCGCCAAGCGAACCTGGACATTCAACAAGAAATACGCCACCTTGACCTCTGCTCACTAAGTTCAATCACTCCGCTTCAATCAACCTCAACAACGGTGAAACAAACTTTTACAAACCTCGATCCACCACCATGTCCCTGCTTCGCCCCAAGCCGATCCGACCCCACACCCTGGTCTACACTGTTCCTAGCCAGAAGTACGCTTGCGTGAAGTTAACCGACTTTGAAAAACCCATCTCAAGCGTACGACACACTCAAGCGCTGATTATCGGGTGTGGCGCGGCCGGGTCGGCCGCCGCACTTCGCCTCGCCCGCGAAGGCGTCCGCGTGATCATGCTTGGCGCCGCCACGAACCCTGCCGACTGCAACAGCTACTGGGCCCAAGGCGGCATCATCTACAAGGCCAAGGACGACTCGCCCGACCTCCTCTCGGCAGATATCCACCGCGCCGGCGCGGGGGTGTGCCACGACCCTGCCGTACGCAAGGTGGCGACGGAAGGCCCGGCGTGCGTGGAAGACTTGCTCCTGGACGTGTCCAAGGTGCCGTTCGAGCGCCACGCCGAGACGGGCGAGCTCAAGCTGACCTTGGAAGCGTCACACAACCGCGCGCGCATCCTGTTCAAGGCTGACCACACCGGTCAAGCGATCACGACTGCCATGCAAGCGGCGGTGATGAGCCACCCAAACATCGAGCTGTGCACGGGTCGCGTCGTATACGACTTGGCCCTGAACGACCAGAACGAGTGCGTGGGTGCGCTGCTCGTGGAGCGCACGACGTCTGCCGTGGAGCTGATCCAGGCGGACATGACGCTCTTGGCGACGGGCGGCCTCGGCGACTTGTACGCGAACACGTCGAACCCGGACGGCGCGCGCGGCGAAGGCGTGGCGGTGGCTGCCCGTGCCGGCGCCAAGCTCAAGAACATGCAGTATGTGCAGTTCCACCCGACGACACTGTGTCTGCCCGGAGAGCGTCGGTTCTTGCTCACAGAGGCGCTGCGCGGCGAAGGTGCCAAGCTGCGCAACGGCCGCGGGCACTACTTTGCGCGCGACTACCACGTGGACGGCGAGCTGGCGCCGCGCGACGTGGTGGCGCGCATGATCCTGAGCGAGATGGAGAAGGAGGGCGAGAGCTGCATGTACTTGGACATTTCGCACATGCCAGCGGAGTGGCTCAAGGGCCGGTTCCCGACCATTTATCAGCACTGCTTGGCCCGCGGGATCGACATGACGAAGGACGCGATGCCGGTCGTACCTGCCGCACACTACCACTGCGGCGGGGTGCAGGTGGACTTGTCGGGCAAGACGTCCGTGCCTCGGTTGTACGCGGCGGGCGAAGTGAGTTGCACGGGCATGCACGGCGCCAACCGCCTCGCGTCGACGTCGTTGCTGGAGGCGTTGGTGTGGGGTTGCGCAGTCGCGACGGACTTTTTGTCGAATGGTGCGGTGTCGTCGACGGAGGACGTGGTGCGCGTGCCGGCCGGCAGCGTGGCGTTGAGCGGTCGCACTCGCCGCGCGTGCCAGCCCGCTGACGAAGCCGCGGTGGTCACCATTCTGTCGGAGCTGCAGCACGCCATGTGGACGTATGTGGGAGCGAAGCGGACGGCGGAAGGGATGCTGCGAGGGATCAAGCTCGTGAGCGCACTGGAAGCCAAGATGGACTTGCTGAGCGAGACGGTCGAGGTGACGGCCCTCACGATGGGCGTGCGCAACGCGGTCAAGACAGGCAAGTACATTGCGGAGGCGGCGCTGGCGAGTCCGATCTCGGTCGGCACGCACTACGTCGTGAGCGACGACCCGGTCAGCGACTGCAC
>NW_008580151.1:473882-478174 GCF_000520115.1 Aphanomyces invadans
ATTGAATGGCCAGAGCTGGTCTGAAGCGACTGTGCTTCTCGGGAGGCTTTATGGCTGCGCTCGCCTTGAAGTAGGCTCGAATGCTGTTCTTGTCATGAATGGTCAATCGCTTGTTTCTTGGCTTAATGCTCTGCTCCATTTTGTAAATGTCCTTGTCTACTTGGCATCGACACTGCCTCACATTTGAAAATTCAAAACACGAAGCAGCGCTTTCAAATGACCTCTGAAGACTTTACACATCAAGTACTTGACGTCGAATCATATTATGCAGTTGATTCATTTTGAGTGGGGTGCAAAATGTGAGGTATCACTGTACCACGAATTGCATGGTTCGGGTGTACTTGTACTGTATACCAGTGCTGATTTCCCCCCGGCTTATACACGGCAAAGATATAAATTATTCACAGTACATCAAAAGTTATTCGTTTTAACAGTATCTCTTACGACATCAATTCATATGAGCTGTAGCTATTCGATCGCTGAACGCTGACAAGCCACAGTCCAGGATTCCGGTACGTTGCCAACAGTTCGCAACTGTCGACGACGACACTGAGCGCCATGCATCCCGCGCCCACTCCATCGCTACAACTTACGGTACTTCGTAGAGCCTGTCATGGCGCCCTGCCATCACCGAGTCAATCTGGTCCAAGGCGTTCCTCAGTTGCCGCTTCTTGACTTTCACCTTGAACGAGGCAATAATGCCCGCATCCTGAAGCTGCAGGTACGCCGTTGTATTCTTTGGAAGCATCCCAACGAAATATTTGACAAACCTTCACCAGCTTCACGATCATGGCAGGGAGCGTTATCCACAAGCAGTAGGATCTTGCGCCCTTCCGACACCATTCGATCGTTCATGTATTTCAGGTACGTGCTGACCTCCGACTCATCCAGGCCATTTTACTCGACTGGTAGTCAAAAACGAAGTCTTGGGCAGTTCGACCATTGAAGCACCTTGGCTGAAACTTATACAGCCACCCTTTCGAGTAGGACGAACACTGCGTTGGGGACAGATTGAGGCGGGCGGCGTTTGAGGTTGCTTGTTCTCGTATGAGCTCTCCCATAAGGCTTACGCCAAGTTCCTCACAGCGTAGGACCCATTGGAGAAGTTGGGTTTTGAGCTCAGGAGATTTAACTACTCGATCAATGCACCGCGCCTTGTTGTCGATGCGTTTCGTTTGTGTTGCACCGCGTTTAAGGGCCTTTCCAATGGCAGATTTTGTTGGAGTTGTAGCGAGTGCGAACGTTTGCGCTGTCCACTTTGCCAATTCATCGTATGTCGCTTGTGAGTTTTGCATGTACTTCGCCAACAAGCCGCTCTTGGCGGCCAGTGCCATCCGCCGTTTCATTTTGAAGTGATGGAGATCAAAAGTAGATTGCTATTTGAAAAATTCAAATATTCATGGAGGGATTCATATTGTTTATTCATAGAGAGTATTTAGTTTACCCCGTGTCCAAGTCGGGGGGAGATCAGTACTTGCTTATCAAATGAAGGCCGTAGGGCTTCTTATAATACGTATAAAAGTCCTCGTTATTCGGGCTGCACGATAAAATCCCTGACACTGCATGCATTCGCAATATTCCCAACAGGAAGTCAGGTTGACGACAAAATCAAGTCGATGGAAGACATTATAGAGAATATATCAACCTAATACTTCGCCATAGCCCCCTTGGAAGCCAAGACGGCAATGCAACGCTTGGGCATTCACGCGATGAGACCATGAAGGGTCAAAAGGTCGATTTGGGCCCACGATGACTTGATGGCACAACTGGTTTTCGACGCTGTCGTATTGACGCCCATTGGTGTAAACTTCTCGCACAACCACAGCCCATAGATTTTCAATAGGATTTAGGTTAGGCAACAAGGTGGATGGTCAAAAGCTTGACATTTTCTTCTTCCAAAAACTCGAGAGTTGCTTTGGACCAATGAATTGATGCACCATCTTGCATAAATGTGAACTCATCACCATAATGTACATGGACAATTGGGAACAAATAGTCTTACAACGTCCAAATGTATTTGTCGGAGTTTTGATTTTCAGACTAAAATGCCAACTCACATAATCCTCATTGCGATGAAAAACCACCCCAAATTATGACACTATTTCGACCTAATTGGCGCGAAAAACATGTTTGTGGTTGAGTGCGAAGATCATGACATTGATATTGAAAGCCATCAGGGCCATCCGGGTAGAACTTTTCTCGTCCGACCAAATAATATTCGCCCAATCTGGAGGTGACTCGAGGTGTTTCGTTGCGTAGTCCAGGCGTGCCTTGATACGCACCGGTTTCAACTTGGGGGTGACATTTAGCTTGAGGTAATCAAAGTATTTGTTGGAGGACAACAAAGCACGAACCCAACCGGGCGTCACAGGCAAATCCAGACGATTCACAAGTGTAGGAGCTGATACACCAGTCGTTGAGGCCTCACGAAACAAGCGTCGATTGTCACGGCTGTCCAGTTGTATTGCTTTTACACCTTGGTAGCGCTTGTCACACATTCCAGGGACGTTCAGATAGTTTTTCACAGCCCCACGGGATCGGCCGAGACTAACGGCCATGAATTGTAACGATTTGTCCATGGAAGCCCACTCAGCAATCTGACCGCACTCAAACTCGTCAATTGGGCTGCATGACTCATGACACCACGCTCAAAGCACTGCAGAATGAACCAAAAGCGAAGCACCCGAACTGATCACGATTTGCTTGCAATGTGAAGGCAAATTGGAAAATGTCATGTACTGTGTTCCTCCATCTCAAACAATTATCCCGCCATTTCACCTCAATCGTTCGCAAGCAAAACTAGAGACGTTTGTGCATTTGTTAGCCAATCAAACCACACCAATTGTGCCAGTTCTTTTCTAAATTCCGCCAATTGATCAGGTCTAAGCATGATATTTTTGCCCTGTCATATGCTGACTTGGCACTATACCTGTTTGCATCCATGGGAGTGCAGAAGACTCTGCATTCGGTATCTGATGGGATGGCTAGGCAGTTAAGAGTGTCTTTATTGGAATATTTAAATTTCGAACCGCCTACTATCGGTAGTACGAAAGTGTGAAGATGTAGGCGGTTTAAACTGTGATGTCAAGTCACACTTAACCGGACACTTCACTTGGTAGCATGAGTCTTCACGGGGACTTGGAGCTGCGGTGAGACTGAAAATGGGAGATAATTCCACTTTGTAGGCAGAACTGTTTCTTATGTTCTTCTCGATAGGCATAGCATCATTAAATTCGATTTAACATTTGATGCACAGATTGTGATATTGGATGAGCGGGTTACCCAGCCCTTCAACAAAATATATAATTTTGTTTGACAAATGAGAAAATATCCTCATTATCTTCTCAATATTCGAGAACTAGAAAATGGATCAATATTGTTTTTGCTTGCAATTTTCCACTTGAAAACAGTTTAATGTTCGTATTGCTTTTACTGGCGACGATAATCGATACATCGTTGCAGATAATGCACTATCATTTTATTGTGCTCATGAAGGTTGACAAAGTTTACATTTTGATGTCCAGTCAAGAAATGCCTGGCCTCTACATGCCTAGTCTTTACAGGATGCATGCAAAGCTTTCATCATTATCCAATTTTCCACCAACACAACATCTTTGTCTTAAACCTGCTCTCGGGCGGGGGGCTGCCAAAGCCATCAGCTACTCCATCCTACACCTCGGTTCAACTGTGGCATAGTCCAATTCAGGGAATGGACCGAGGCAATGGGTTAACGGAGTTCTTTTCGACGGAGTACAAAGCTTATCCTTTGCCTTGGTAAACTAGACTTTAAGAAATTGGTTTTGGATATGGATAGATACAGACCGTAAGAATTACGTTTGACATTTGGATAAATACAAACTTTAAGAATACGTTTTGGAATTTCGATAAAAAGTGCATTTGGTTGATGGTGTAGGCAATTCGAATTTCCTTGTGCATGCTTTCAGAATTCTATTCTTGTGAACATTATTGTTGTTTACATATTTTTTCAAAAAATATCGAAGTGTTGACTTAGTTTGATCAATTTGACGCAGTGATAACATATATCTGATAAAAAATGAAATGAAGGACCTTGTTCATCAAGTTCAGAATGTGGCTCACATACGCTGAGGTGTTTTGAATGGACCCGTCACCTGTGAAGTCATGGGAAGAGGTAGCCGATGTGTCCAGCCCTGTTTGGTACCTGTTCTATGCGAACGATTTGTGCGTTTGGAAAGTCTCCAGGAGGTTCTCTTCACGGCAGCATTTTGCGGACACAGTTCCTTCACTTGCTCTGCATGGTGTTTTTGAGCTGC
>NW_008580151.1:485331-487045 GCF_000520115.1 Aphanomyces invadans
AGCCATACCGTCTTTGCAATTGGGCCAGGGTTCAATCCCCGGCGCGGCGTCATTTTTTCTCTACAAAATTGCGAAAATATCGCGCAAATTTTGTGAATTTTCAACCAATCTACACCCCTTCAAATCTAATATTCTTTCAAGTCTTATTCAAAATGTCAAAGGTCTTTTGCGCATTTTGAGACATACCATTGGTTGATAATGCAGCTAATCAATTTTAAGTCAAGAGGGTCTTATTCCTTGTCGCCGAGGGTATCTGTTCTAGCGACGGGTGCACTGGCATCGATGCTGGATCAGGGTCACCTGCCGGCGTGACCCTCAACTACAGCAACACCAAATCGTCCAAGTGGCGCATCCAAGCGAATCAGGGGCCACGTTCAACGCTGCAGGCACAGACCTGTTCGTGACATGAATACTTCGAGCTCAAAAGGCGTCTCGGTTGCTGGTCCGCAGCGGACGCTGCGAGCGTTTGGCGGAAGTACTGCCCTTCGAATATGTATTTCTCGGGCCACATACTCCTTCGAAGGCGGGCACTGTTGCCGCCACGTCCTGTAACACTTTGCACAAGCTGTATGCTACGAGACGCAACTGTCTCAACACTTGCTGCGTGGCATGCCGACCAACGGACAAGTGGAGTGCGTGCGACTAGACTAGCAGTCCGAGCAACTCGTCACGCGCGCAAAGGTGTCGATTGCACAAGGGTCTGTAGTGGAACATGGGTCGCCGATGACGTCACGCAATCGACGAACGCTAGGTCGCAGGCATCTCTGTTTCACTCGCCCCCTACTGGGAACGACGACGCCATTAAAAGGAGATTCAGACGCCGTCGAGTTAGTTGTTCGACATTCCGAATGGCCGGGAGGGCGTCTGCATCGAGTCAATACTTCCACTGCGTTCGTGTGGACGTTGGCAGGACACTAGGATACCTTGTTGCCACGCGTACGCTGCAGAGCCCAAATTGAGTAAGATTTTCATTCATATGAGTTAAAACTCGAGTTACACGGTGCTAGGACCACCTCGATTCTACTTCTACAAGGCACAACAGGAACTATTCAATGCCCGCGTGTGTCCATCACTTCCACGAAACTTGTACGAAGACGTCACGGTGCAACCTCCCCTGGCACTTGTACAATTCGGTCGAAGGTGAGCTCGCCGCTCAGATCGTCGATAGGATGAATACACGATGCTTAGGAAACGAGGAAGGCCCAAGTGGAAGCGCATTGAATCAGGCGGACGACGCTGTTAATCAAATGCTGTTGGCATCCTTGCCCGTTGGATTTAACGATGCTTCAATTCCCAATGCTGCCTGTTGCTTCGTTAACTGTTCACTGAAGTAATTCAAGGCGGGGTCGTGCGCCACATCTTCACACACAACTACTTCCTGGCATGACGTGAAAGCCACGTTGAGGAACGCGATCACGTACTTGATTCACGACGCTGTGGAAACAGTTCTGGGTGCCCAGAGCCGACTCAATGTCACAGAAGGTCGGTTGGCCGGGTCCCCTAACCAAGATGACAAATTTCGGTGGAACGCAAAACCGAACAAGATCTGATTGGTGGAAAAGGCGACGGTTTGGTGACACCTGATCGGCTTTGGTCCTTAGTACACTGTAGTAGGGCCAGTACAGTGGTTTCCCTCATTAGTGGACGCTTGATTTTTGGCGCTTAACTTCAATTTTGAAGGGTTATTATTATCATAGAGATCTCACGAAACCTT
>NW_008580151.1:491508-496313 GCF_000520115.1 Aphanomyces invadans
TTCCAGCAATAACCTGTTGAAACATGATAGGTACAATTTTTCGCAAGGTATAATTTTTGCGACCGTCCACTAATGAGGGAAACCACTGTAGTAGATGTCCAGTAAGTGCGGTTAGCGGGGTGGCTCACCTCGAAGTGAGGGCCACTGGCTAACTGACTGAAATTCAGTTTGCATTGTGAATCGGACCAAGCGAGTGGTTCCTGTAGCTTAGGCGGGACGTCGAAGGTGCGGGGTGTGGAACAGAAACTCACACCGTCCGTTGAGAGCAACGACTTGCCAAAGTATATCGCAGTTTGAGGAACTAGCAGTATAGAGAAGATGGGCTCGTTTGGGCTGGACAAGACCAATATACAGTAGATGTCGCATTGACCGCCCTTGAGGTAATTTTGCCCAAGCGACACAACCTGGCGCTGGAGCTGAAGCAGTGTTTTCGACCCTGCTGACAATTCAACGTCGGCAAGTTTCACTATGAAGGGTGCATCTCAAGACCTCTTTGACGCAGCGAATGCACTGTACAGCTTTTTCGTAGTACACCCTGGTGCCAATCATGGTTTCGAAATCGGATGATTACAAGGATTCGCGAAAGTGCAGGTTGATCTGATAGAAGAGCCGCGCACTGAGCGCGTACCGCGCCGCGGTCACGTCTCGATGTGTGTTTGTTGCTACGTATTTGAAGTCATGACGCAGCGACGGGGGACAAAGAAGAGAGCTGCTGCGGCTGCGCAGCTCTTAAAGTTGCCGCGTAATATCGTCGCGGCTTGTCCTAGATTTGTCCGGATAGGTCCATCTCTGGAGGCCGGAATAAATAAATACCTTGAAATTGTAACGATCAAATTGCCTTGACCCGTTCATCCAATATCATAATTTGCGCATCAAATGTTCAATCGAATCTAATGATACTATGCCTATCGAGAAGAACAAAAGAGCCAGTTCTGGCTACAAAGTAGAATTATCTCCTGAAAATGGGCTCGAACAAGTCGGAATATTGCCCTTGAAACCACAACTTGCCAAAATGGCTAAGTATATGTGATTTGATAGTTGGTCGACAAGATCTTGACCCGCTGGAAATTTGGTTCTTGGATGTGACCAAAGACCAGCTCAATTCGGTGGAGATAAAGAATGCGCAGGACAACACTTCGAGTGATGTGGAAAGGGGTCTTGATGTCTTCATGGGCTTTAAGTGGCGCTTCAGGGGCAGGGCCATGTAGGAGCCGAAGACAATTTGTTCCCAAGTGATGGGGTGCTTGCCCAAGCTCGCAAAACCTTGAAGGAAAAATGTCCAAGTTGTTTGGGCTTTAGGGCATAGCCAAAACAAGTATTGCGCAGTTTCCAGGGAGCGACAGCCGATCGGGCACTGGGAATGGCGGTCCGAATTCCATTGATGCTTGTAGCCGAAGGACAGCGCGTTGAGTTGTAGTCGGAACTCCAAGCCAGCGAAAACAAGCAATAAATTCTTGTCTTGCTTGAGTTCATACTTCCAGACCGACAGCGGTGGCGGTTCTGGAAGTGACAAACGCACCCACGGCAGGTCAGGCGGTGAAGCTTTTGTCACGTGGAGTGAGAAAAACTGCTTATTCTTCAGCGGCTTCAGTGGAAGGGGGTATTGTGCCTGAGGGACAGTAATTCGCCAGGACAATGTCGAAGCCAGCACTTGACGGAGTATGGTTGAGAGCAGGTCTTCTCGCCAAGTACTGAGTCAAGGGAGTTTGGCCAGAAGCTGTCGTGCTGAGTTCTTGTAGCTTGTAGTTTTTCTGGCCCGCAGGAATTCAGACAGACTTGCTTCTGTGGGATCGCCGTTGAAGTGCTGGCGACATTCCGCCATGGTCAAAAGTCCCTGCGAGACGTATGCTTCGAGACCCGGCTTGCCTCAAGAAGTTTGACACTTGAAATAGTGGTTGTCAGTTTTGCGTTGAGCCAGAGAGGTGTGTGTAGCTTGGAATAGTCGTCTTGGAAGTTGAGTCTTCGCCGGGCAATGTAGTCGTGCCAAGTGCGCAACACAGTTGACCATAAACGACCCAGTGAGAGCAGGAACTCGGTGTTGCGCGCTTGTCTTGGAATGGGAAGGAAAAGAATATTTAGTCCATGGCCAGCGGGCGATACGACTTGGTGCAGGGTCGACAATGGCGTCCAACAGAAGCAAACGGTAGTTGATGCGCCTTGTAGAGCAAGAATGTTGACCATGGTGCGGAGCCGGAGCAACTTGTTGCTGTTGGCAATATTTGGCATGCCTGGCATGCCTAGGCCGCCTTGAGAGCGTGGTCGGTGCAGCCAAGTCTTGGGGAGGTGGTTTGCGACGAGCTCTTGTGGAGTCGGCCATATACGAAGACTAGGACAATGTCTTCAATTTACGACACCACCGAGTTGGGAACGCGGTAGTGTACCAAAGCAGGGGAAGCACCATGGTCTGCAAAATGACCACAAGGCCATGCAAAGTTCTTGAGCGGTACTTCCAGATTTTTCAGCGACTTAAATTGCTTGAACGATAGCGCGATACCGTCTGCATCAGTGATGTCCGGTCCTTCTTGGATTCCAAGCCAGCGACATTATTCAGTGCGCTGAATAAATTTGTGGCCTTGTAGTCGGTGAACGGTAGCAACTAGGTCTTCAGGGTATGTCGGACAAAATGGCATAAAAATGGTATTGCCGACGTTGAGTTTCATCCCGGTAGTTGAGCAAAATCTTGAACACTCGCCAGAAAAGTTGCTGAGTCTTCCAGGGAGTGTAGCAGACCCGTGACGTCTTTGGCAAAGGCAATCGTGAGAAGTCGTTGAATTGGCGTCGAGATGCCCAGGTGGGAGAGCTTGACTCGCACATAAACCAGTAAAGGTTCAATAAAAAGCACAAAAAGTGATGGTGAGATCGGATCGCCTTGGCGAACGCCGCTGTCCAGCACAAAGGGATCCAGGAGGGAGGAGTTGAATAAAATTGAGACCTCCGTGTCGGCAAACAGGGTTTCCATCCTGGCGCGGTAAATTGGCCCAATGCCAATGTGCTCGAGCGTCCGAAGGAGAACTTGTCTTGTTACGGTGTCGAATGCCTGGGCAATGTCGCATATGATGGCGTCCGCGGTCGCGTCATGGAAACCCAGTACCACACGGGCTTCGAGCGGGAGCTCTACGGCGTGAGCTATTATTCTTATTGTTTGTGAAGTTGTACTATTGAAGGTTCCAACGTTGGACGGTTTGCATGACATAATATGATTTTATTATATTATTGCGAAATATTGCTTCAACGAGGATAAAGCGATCAGGTTCATGCATCGTTGTGATAGTATATCAAAGAAAAATTGCCTGAGCTGTAGGTACCAGTGCGGTTGGCACTTTTCCCATGAGCTTTTCTCTTTTCTTCTTGAATAAACTCACCAGTTTGCACATGTCCATGAAGTACACGGTCACCGTGTCGGATGATCGCATCAATACACCCATCCATGCGTTGTTGCACTCTGCAGTATTTAATGTACGGACTCCGAGCGTAGCAAATCCCTTCGCATTGATTTCGAACTGTACTCAGTTTTGAATACCTGATTGTACGTCTCGAAGGCACCTCGCCCCCCTTGGTAGCTCTTTGTGCAAGTTGGCCATGTTTTGGTCATACTCGTCTTTGGTTTTTGACGATGAAACTTTCATTATGCATTTTCTTCCAAGTCTTTTCAGACCTCCACATGCCGCGGCCACATTGAGTCTTACGTGGTACATACAATATCGATGCAAGGAATTCGGAAATTCTTCGTTGACTGCAGTAGGGAGACCCATGCATAATATGTGAGATGATCCACATGACTTAGTCGTTTGGAATTCTTCTTGAATTTGCATGCACCTTTAAAGCGATTCGATACAAATATCGAAACCTTCGGAATATCAAGTCCTGACATATTCAAGTTGTGAAGAAACCATTTCCAGTCTTCACCGCTTTCTTGCGGAACAATCGCGAGTGCAATGAGAAGATTTTTGTGGTCACCGTCTTTCACGCTTGCAGTAAGAAACACCCCAGTCTTGTTGTAGATGCCTTTCATGTGGCACGCGTCTAGGGCGATGACAGGCTTGCACGTGCTCATGCATTGCTTGAAGCAAGCTGGTACAAACATGCAGCGAGAAAAATAAAAAATCGAAGGTCTTGGTCCGTCTCGAACCACTTGCTGCTCCCTGCAAAGTTGTTATGTACACATCACTGAACGGTTGATTACCCTCGTTGTCGTGACACAACATCGACAAGTAAGATGCCAAGCGTCGATATCCCGCCTCAATCTTCCCGTACAACAATTCTTCGGCACGTCTTCGAACATTGGATACAAACGATGGGACGGGCTTGTATATGTATTTCTCCAACAAGGCTGCGCGGACGAGTGGACACGTTACAAGGGCTTGGTTTTCATCCAGAGTGGGGAGTTCCGCAACATAGCGAGCGACAGTGTGAACTGCCTATTTCAACACTCTGAGCTGGTAAAGTTGCCGTAAATGTTCACAATGATACCTCCCTGGGTCAATGTACTGTTCCGTCGCAAACGTCCCGTCGCGGTGTTGTTAGGAACTGTGAAAGTGACTGAGCAACTCGGCTCTGTACTTGACTCAGAGGAGCACGAGTCATTGTCATCGCCGCTTTCGGAGCCTATTGCAGACCAGTCCCCATCGTCACTCGCACTTGAATAGTTGCTGTCTCGTATTTCATGTCGAAAAAAGTCTTCCCGCAACTCTTCAGGCTGACGCACAGCCTCTTCGAAGTCGTTATTGTCATTGCGACTTTCGTGTATCGTGCCGTGCGAGCTGAGGACATGCTTATGGTGCAAACACAATGCTGTGATGTGCTAT